>NW_028163741.1:597495-762179 GCF_964263955.1 Coregonus lavaretus
CTAACACCTAGCCCTAACACCCAGCCCTAACACCCAGCCCTGACACCCAGCCCTGACACCCAGCCCTGACACCCAGCCCTAACACCCAGTCCTGACACCCAGCCCTAACACCCAGCCCTAACACCCAGCCCTAACACCTAACACCTAGCCCTAACACCCAGCCCTAACACCCAGCCCTGACACCTAGCCCTAACACCTAACACCTAGCCCTAACACCCAGCCCTGACACCCAGCCCTAACACCTAACACCTAGCCCTAACACCCAGCCCTGACACCCAGCCATAACACCCAGCCCTAACACCCAGCCCTAACACCCAGCCCTGACACCTAGCCCTAACACCTAACACCTAGCCCTAACACCCAGCCCTGACACCCAGCCCTAACACC
Source organism: Coregonus lavaretus (assembly GCF_964263955.1). Taxonomy (NCBI): domain Eukaryota; kingdom Metazoa; phylum Chordata; class Actinopteri; order Salmoniformes; family Salmonidae; genus Coregonus; species Coregonus lavaretus. Next base: position 597,883 of record NW_028163741.1, read on the forward strand.
TAACACCTAGCCCTAACACCCAGCCCTGACACCCAGCCCTAACACCTAACACCTAGCCCTAACACCCAGCCCTGACACCCAGCCATAACACCCAGCCCTAACACCCAGCCCTAACACCCAGCCCTGACACCCAGCCCTAACACCTAACACCAGCCCTGACACCCAGCCCTAACACCTAACACCTAGCCCTAACACCCAGCCCTAACACCCAGCCCTAACACCCAGCCCTAACACCCAGCCCTAACACCCAGCCCTGACACCTAGCCCTAACACCTAACACCTAGCCCTAACACCCAGCCCTGACACCCAGCCCTAACACCTAACACCTAGCCCTAACACCCAGCCCTGACACCCAGCCCTAACACCTAACACCTAGCCCTAACACCCAGCCCTGACACCCAGCCATAACACCTAACACCTAGCCCTAACACCCAGCCCTGACACCCAGCCCTAACACCTAACACCTAGCCCTAACACCCAGCCCTAACACCCAGCCCTAACACCCAGCCCTAACACCCAGCCCTAACACCCAGCCCTAACACCCAGCCCTAACACCCAGCCCTAACACCCAGCCCTGACACCCAGCCCTAACACCTAACACCTAGCCCTAACACCCAGCCCTAACACCCAGCCCTAACACCCAGCCCTAACACCCAGCCCTAACACCCAGCCCTGACACCCAGCCATAACACCTAACACCTAGCCCTAACACCCAGCCCTGACACCCAGCCCTAACACCTAACACCTAGCCCTAACACCCAGCCCTGACACCCAGCCCTAACACCCAGCCCTAACACCCAGCCCTGACACCTAGCCCTAACACCCAGCCCTAACACCCATCCCTGACACCCAGCCCTGACACCCAGCCCTGACACCCAGCCCTAACACCTAGCTCTGACACCTAGCCCTAACACCCAGCCCTAACACCCAGCCCTAACACCCAGCCCTAACACCCAGCCCTAACACCTAGCCCTAACACCTAGCCCTGACACCTAGCCCTAACACCCAGCCCTAACACCTAGCCCTGACACCTAGCCCTAACACCCAGCCCTAACACCCAGCCCTGACACCCAGCCCTGACACCCAGCCCTAACACCTAACACCTAGCCCTAACACCCAGCCCTAACACCCAGCCCTAACACCTAGCTCTGACACCTAGCCCTAACACCCATCCCTGACACCCAGCCCTGACACCCAGCCCTGACACCCAGCCCTGACACCTAGCTCTAACACCTAGCCCTAACACCTAACACCTAGCCCTAACACCCAGCCCTAACACCCAGCCCTAACACCCAGCCCTAACACCTAGCCCTGACACCCAGCCCTGACACCCAGCCCTGACACCCAGCCCTGACACCCAGCCCTGACACCCAGCCCTGACACCCAGCCCTAACACCTAGCCCTAACACCCAGCCCTAACACCTAGCCCTAACACCCAGCCCTAACACCTAGCCCTGACACCTAGCACCCAGCCCTAACACCCAGCCCTAACACCCAGCCCTGACACCCAGCCCTGACACCCAGCCCTGACACCCAGCCCTGACACCCAGCCCTAACACCCAGCCCTGACACCCAGCCCTGACACCCAGCCCTGACACCCAGCCCTAACACCCAGCCCTAACACCTAGCCCTGACACCCAGCCCTGACACCCAGCCCTGACACCTAGCACCCAGCCCTGACACCTAGCACCCAGCCCTGACACCCAGCCCTAACACCCAGCCCTGACACCCAGCCCTGACACCCAGCCCTGACACCTAACACCTAGCCCTAACACCCAGCCCTAACACCCAGCCCTGACACCCAGCCCTGACACCCAGCCCTGACACCCATCCCTGACACCTAACACCCAGCCCTGACACCTAGCACCCAGCCCTGACACCCAGCCCTAACACCCAGCCCTGACACCCAGCCCTGACACCCAGCCCTGACACCTAACACCTAGCCCTAACACCCAGCCCTAACACCCAGCCCTGACACCCAGCCCTGACACCCAGCCCTGACACCCATCCCTGACACCTAACACCCAGCCCTGACACCCAGCCCTAACACCCAGCCCTAACACCCAGCCCTGACACCTAGCCCTAACACCCAGCCCTAACACCCAGCCCTGACATGACAATGTTAACACAGATACGCAGCACAATAACAGGTCCACAGTGCAACCCTAAACCCAGTAGACTAATGATTTACATGGATACCTCCTCAATGAATATCTGAGAACAGACAGACACAGTCAGACCACAGAGTTATCCAACTTAACCTTAACCCTAGCCTCAACCCCTAGCCTTAACCCCTAGCCTCAACACTATAACCCCTAGCCTCAACACTATAACCCCTAGCCTCAACACTATAACCCCTAGCCTCAACACTATAACCCCTAGCCTCAACACTATAACCCCTAGCCTCAACACTATAACCCCTAGCCTCAACACTATAACCCCTAGCCTCAACACTATAACCCCTAGCCTTAACCCTTAGCCTTAACACTATAACCCCTAGCCTCAACACTATAACCCCTAGCCTCAACACTATAACCCCTAGCCTCAACACTATAACCCCTAGCCTCAACACTATAACCCCTAGCCTTAACCCCTAGCCTCAACACTATAACCCCTAGCCTCAACACTATAACCCCTAGCCTCAACACTATAACCCCTAGCCTCAACACTATAACCCCTAGCCTCAACCCCTAGCCTTAACACTATAACCCCTAGCCTCAACACTATAACCCCTAGCCTCAACACTATAACCCCTAGCCTCAACACTATAACCCCTAGCCTCAACACTATAACCCCTAGCCTCAACCCCTAGCCTCAACCCCTAGCCTCAACCCCTAGCCTCAACACTATAACCCCTAGCCTCAACACTATAACCCCTAGCCTTAACCCCTAGCCTTAACACTATAACCCCTAGCCTCAACACTATAACCCCTAGCCTCAACACTATAACCCCTAGCCTCAACACTATAACCCCTAGCCTCAACACTATAACCCCTAGCCTCAACACTATAACCCCTAGCCTTAACCCCTAGCCTCAACACTATAACCCCTAGCCTCAACACTATAACCCCTAGCCTCAACACTATAACCCCTAGCCTCAACACTATAACCCCTAGCCTTAACACTATAACCCCTAGCCTCAACACTATAACCCCTAGCCTCAACACTATAACCCCTAGCCTTAACACTATAACCCCTAGCCTTAACACTATAACCCCTAGCCTCAACACTATAACCCCTAGCCTCAACACTATAACCCCTAGCCTCAACACTATAACCCCTAGCCTCAACACTATAACCCCTAGCCTCAACACTATAACCCCTAGCCTCAACACTATAACCCCTAGCCTTAACACTATAACCCCTAGCCTTAACACTATAACCCCTAGCCTCAACACTATAACCCCTAGCCTCAACCCCTAGCCTCAACCCCTAGCCTCAACACTATAACCCCTAGCCTCAACACTATAACCCCTAGCCTCAACACTATAACCCCTAGCCTCAACACTATAACCCCTAGCCTTAACACTATAACCCCTAGCCTTAACACTATAACCCCTAGCCTCAACACTATAACCCCTAGCCTCAACACTATAACCCCTAGCCTCAACACTATAACCCCTAGCCTCAACACTATAACCCCTAGCCTTAACACTATAACCCCTAGCCTTAACACTATAACCCCTAGCCTCAACACTATAACCCCTAGCCTCAACACTATAACCCCTAGCCTTAACACTATAACCCCTAGCCTCAACACTATAACCCCTAGCCTCAACACTATAACCCCTAGCCTCAACACTATAACCCCTAGCCTCAACCCCTAGCCTCAACCCCTAGCCTCAACACTATAACCCCTAGCCTCAACCCCTAGCCTCAACACTATAACCCCTAGCCTCAACACTATAACCCCTAGCCTCAACACTATAACCCCTAGCCTCAACACTATAACCCCTAGCCTTAACACTATAACCCCTAGCCTCAACACTATAACCCCTAGCCTTAACACTATAACCCCTAGCCTTAACACTATAACCCCTAGCCTCAACACTATAACCCCTAGCCTCAACACTATAACCCCTAGCCTCAACACTATAACCCCTAGCCTCAACACTATAACCCCTAGCCTTAACCCCTAGCCTCAACCCCTAGCCTCAACCCCTAGCCTCAACACTATAACCCCTAGCCTCAACCCCTAGCCTCAACCCCTAGCCTCAACACTATAACCCCTAGCCTCAACACTATAACCCCTAGCCTTAACACTATAACCCCTAGCCTCAACACTATAACCCCTAGCCTCCACACTATAACCCCTAGCCTCAACCCCTAGCCTCAACACTATAACCCCTAGCCTCAACACTATAACCCCTAGCCTTAACACTATAACCCCTAGCCTTAACACTATAACCCCTAGCCTCAACCCCTAGCCTCAACACTATAACCCCTAGCCTCAACCCCTAGCCTCAACCCCTAGCCTCAACACTATAACCCCTAGCCTCAACACTATAACCCCTAGCCTCAACACTATAACCCCTAGCCTCAACCCCTAGCCTTCTATAAGAGGACAGTGTTAGGAGCTTCGTGTCCTGAGGCAATGTGGTAGCTTCTATAAAGAGGACAGAGTTAGGAGCTTCCTGTCCTGAGGCAATGTGGTAGCTTCTATAAAGAGGACAGTGTTGGAAAAGAGCTTTATGGCCCCCCCCCCCCCCCCCCCCCCTACTTTCCCTGACAGCTACTTTATTGAGGGAAAGTCAACTTACTATGACTGTGATATGTGGATGTTCCACCTAGCTATCTTAAGATGAATGCACTCACTGTAAGTCACTCTGGATAAGAGCGTCTGCTAAATGACAAAAATGTAAATGTAAATGTAACAACTCCAGAAATGGAGGCAGTAGATCTCCGGTGTAGCAACAGTGCCATCTAGTGTTTGTTCTCTGAACTAATGAAACACACATCACACTGTCAGTGCTTCAGTGTCTCAGTGACTTCAAAACGATCTGTTTTGCCCAGTGAATCTAGCAGTCACAATTAAACCTAGAAACTAATATTTCAATAGAAATTAGGCTACTTATTGAGTGGATTATAATTAATGGAAATGTTTTGTAGGGGTTAATAAATTTTTCGATAGGGTTAATAAAGTCTGACATTTTAAAAGTGGCAATTACGAACTTTAGAAGCCTTTTAAAATTTCAAATACAGGAAGATTCTCAGCAACAAAAGAGTGATCAAATTAAGATCCTACATCAGTAGGCTCTATCTCTTCATTAAATACATAATACAACAAAGATAATGGAGGACAATGTGAGATGATGTACTGAGAGAGAGATGATGTACTGAGAGAGAGATGATGTACTGAGAGAGTGAAATGATGTACTGAGAGAGCGAGAGAGAGAGAGAGAGAGAGAGAGAGATTATGTACTGAGAGAGAGAGAGAGATGTACTGAGAGAGCGAGAGAGAGATGTACTGAGAGAGAGAGAGATTATGTACTGAGAGAGAGAGAGATTATGTACTGAGAGACAGAGAGAGAGAGAGATTATGTACTGAGAGAGAGAGAGAGAGAGAGAGAGAGATTATGTACTGAGAGAGAGAGAGAGAGAGATTATGTACTGAGAGAGAGAGAGAGAGAGATTATGTACTGAGAGAGAGAGAGAGAGAGAGAGAGATTATGTACTTAGAGAGAGAGAGAGAGAGATTATGTACTGAGAGAGAGAGAGAGATTATGTACTGAGAGAGAGAGAGAGAGAGAGAGAGAGAGAGAGAGAGAGAGAGAGAGAGATTATGTACTGAGAGAGAGAGAGAGATGATGTACTGAGAGAGAGAGAGAGAGAGAGAGTGAGATGATGTACAGAGAGAGAGAGGGGAGGGGACAGACAAAGAGAGACACAGAAAGAGAGACAGAGAGTCAGTCAGTAACCTCGTACTCACGATGGTGGTGGGAGCAGCGGCGACCACACAGTAGAGGATGAGGGGAGGGATGAAGCTGCTCTCGTCCACCCCGGGGTATGGCTTCATCAGGTCAGCATCGTTGCAGAAGAACCCCTGGACGTGGATGCCGAACGTGTCGGTCAGCTCAAAGTAGTAGGCCAGCAGGACGGTCCCTGCCATTATCACCAGCTGGAGAGAGAACATCAGGTAGTAGTCAGTGTGTCTAACCTAACCAAACCAAACCTATCCACGCCTGCTGGGGCGGCAGCTAGTCTAGCGGTTAAGAGCGTTGGGCCAGTAAGCCAAAGGTCTCTGGTTCCAATCCCGGAGCCGACTAAGTAAAGATTTGTCAATGTGCCCTTGAGCAAGGCACTTAACCCTAATTGTTCCTGTAAGTCGTTCTCGATAAGAGCGTCTGCTAAATGACTAAAATGTCAAATGTACCTTAACACTTCTGACTGAAAATGCCTCAACACCACCATATTTTTATTTATTTCACCTTTATTTAACCAGGTAGGCCAGTTGAGAACAAGTTCTCATTTACAACTGCGACCTGGCCAAGATAAAGCAAAGCAGTGCGATAAAAACAACAACACAGAGTTACATATGGGGTAAAACAAAACATAAAGTCAAAAATACAGCAGAAAATCTATATACAGTGTGTGCAAATGTAGCAAGTTATGGAGGTAAGGCAATAAATAGGCCATAGTGCAAAATAATTACAATTAGTATTAAAACTGGAATGATAGATGTGCAAAAGATGATGTGCAAATAGAGATACTGGGGTGCAAATTAGCAAAATGAATAACAATATAGGGATGAGGTAGTTGGGTGGGCTAATTTCAGATGGGCTGTGTACAGGTGCAGTGATCGGTAAGCTGCTCTGACAACTGATGCTTAAAGTTATTGAGGGAGATAAGAGTCTCCAGCTTCAGAGATTTTTGCAGTTCGTTCCAGTCATTGGCAGCAGAGAACTGGAAGGAATGGCGGCCAAAGGAGGTGTTGGCTTTGGGGATGACCAGTGAGATATACCTGCTGGAACGCATATTACGGGTGGGTGTTGCTATGGCGACCAGTGAGCTAAGATAAGGCGGCAGAGATTTGTAGATGACCTGGAGCCAGTGGGTCTGGCGACGAATATGTTCTCTATCTAATAACACTCACAATGGTGGGTAGTAAATGGGGCTTTGGTGACAAAACGGATGGCACTGTGATAGACTACATCCAATTTGCTGAGTAGAGTGTTGGAGGCTATTTTGTAAATGACATCGCCGAAGTCAAGGATCGGTAGGATAGTCAGTTTTACGAGGGCATGTTGAGCAGCATGAGTGAAGGAGGCTTTGTTGCGAAATAGGAAGCCGATTCTAGATCTAACTTTTGATTGGAGATGCTTAATGTGAGTCTGGAAGGAGAGTTTACGGCCTAACCAGACACCTAGGTATTTGTAGTTGTCCACATACTCTAGGTCAGACCCGTCGAGAGTAGTGATTCTAGTCGGGTGGGCGGGTGCAAGCAGCGTTCAGTTGAAGCAGGCAGCCTCTCTCTACAGTTTACCTCTAGCAGGCAGCCTCTCTCTACAGTTTACCTCTAGCAGGCAGCCTCTCTACAGTTTACCTCTAGCAGGCAGCCGCTCTCTACAGTTTACCTCTAGCAAGCAGCCTCTCTCTACAGTTTACCTCTAGCAGGCAGCTTCTCTCTACAGTTTACCTCTAGCAGGCAGCCTCTCTCTACAGTTTACCTCTAGCAGGCAGCCTCTCTCTACAGTTTACCTCTAGCAGGCAGCCTCTCTACAGTTTACCTCTAGCAGGCAGCCTCTCTCTACAGTTTACCTCTAGCAAGCAGCCTCTCTCTACAGTTTACCTCTAGCAGGCAGCCTCTCTCTACAGTTTACCTCTAGCAGGCAGCCTCTCTCTACAGTTTACCTCTAGCAGGCAGCCTCTCTCTACAGTTTACCGCTAGCAGGCAGCCTCTACAGTTTACCTCTAGCAAGCAGCCTCTCTACAGTTTACCTCTAGCAGGCAGCCTCTCTCTACAGTTTACCTCTAGCAAGCAGCCTCTCTACAGTTTACCTCTAGCAGGCAGCCTCTCTCTACAGTTTACCTCTAGCAGGCAGCCTCTCTACAGTTTACTAATGGTGCACATACATCTGCTTTCCTCTCCTCCTCCTCCTCCCTCTTTTCTCCTAGCATCCTTTCATCTCTCTCGTGTATAACTTCCCTAACGTCTGGCCTCTCCCTCTGAGACAGGGTCAGTGGCCCAAATGGCACCCTATTTCCTACATAGTGCACTACTGTTGAATTCAATTATGCACAATGACTAAATTAAACAATTTCCACTGAACATTTTACAAAAGAACATTTACTTGAAGAACAGTGCACATGCAAAGTTAGTTAACAGAATGACAGGTTGTGCTACTGGTGTCATTATTCTGATAGTATTAGACTAATCAATACCCACACTATAGTATTAGACTAATCAATACCCACCCTATAGTATTAGACTAATCAATACCCACACTATAATATTAGACTAATCAATACCCACGCTATAGTATTAGACTAATCAATACCCACGCTATAATATTAGACTAATCAATACCCACGCTATAATATTAGACTAATCAATACCCACACTATAGTATTAGACTAATCAATACCCACACTATAGTATTAGACTAATCAATACCCACACTATAGTATTAGACTAATCAATACCCACGCTATAATATTAGACTAATCAATACCCACACTATAGTATTAGACTAATCAATAACCACGCTATAATATTAGACTAATCAATACCCACACTATAATATTAGACTAATCAATACCCACACTATAATATTAGACTAATCAAATACCCACACTATAGTATTAGACTAATCAATACCCACACTATAGTATTAGACTAATCAATACCCACACTATAGTATTATACTAATCAATACCCACACTACAATATTAGACTAATCAATACCCACACTATAATATTAGACTAATCAATACCCACGCTATAATATGTGACTAATAAATACCCACGCTATAATATTAGACTAATCAAATACCCACACTATAGTATTAGACTAATCAATACCCACACTATAGTATTAGACTAATCAATACCCACACTATAGTATTATACTAATCAATACCCACACTACAATATTAGACTAATCAATACCCACACTATAATATTAGACTAATCAATACCCACACTATAATATTAGACTAATCAATACCCACACTATAGTATTAGACTAATCAATACCCACGCTATAATATTAGACTAATCAATACCCACACTATAGTATTAGACTAATCAATACCCACACTATAGTATTATACTAATCAATACCCACACTACAATATTAGACTAATCAATACCCACACTATAATATTAGACTAATCAATACCCACGCTATAATATGTGACTAATCAATACCCACGCTATAATATTAGACTAATCAAATACCCACACTATAGTATTAGACTAATCAATACCCACACTATAGTATTATACTAATCAATACCCACACTACAATATTAGACTAATCAATACCCACACTATAATATTAGACTAATCAATACCCACACTATAGTATTAGACTAATCAATACCCACACTATAGTATTAGACTAATCAATACCCACGCTATAATATTAGACTAATCAATACCCACACTATAGTATTAGACTAATCAATACCCACACTATAATATTAGACTAATCAAATACCCACACTATAGTATTAGACTAATCAAATACCCACACTATAATATTAGACTAATCAATACCCACGCTATAATATGTGACTAATCAATACCCACGCTATAATATTAGACTAATCAATACCCACACTATAATATTAGACTAATCAATACCCACACTATAGTATTAGACTAATCAATACCCACACTATAGTATTAGACTAATCAATACCCACGCTATAATATTAGACTAATCAATACCCACACTATAGTATTAGACTAATCAATACCCACGCTATAATATTAGACTAATCAAATACCCACACTATAGTATTAGACTAATCAAATACCCACACTATAATATTAGACTAATCAATACCCACGCTATAATATGTGACTAATCAATACCCACGCTATAATATTAGACTAATCAAATACCCACACTATAGTATTAGACTAATCAATACCCACACTATAGTATTAGACTAATCAATACCCACACTATAGTATTATACTAATCAATACCCACACTACAATATTAGACTAATCAATACCCACGCTATAATATTAGACTAATCAAATACCCACACTATAGTATTAGACTAATCAAATACCCACACTATGATATTAGACTAATCAATACCCACGCTATAATATTAGACTAATCAATACCCACGCTATAATATTAGACTAATCAATACCCACGCTATAATATTAGACTAATCAAATACCCACACTATAGTATTAGACTAATCAATACCCACACTATAGTATTAGACTAATCAATACCCACACTATAGTATTATACTAATCAATACCCACACTACAATATTAGACTAATCAATACCCACACTATAATATGTGACTAATAAAATATCCACACTATAATATTACAGTCTAATCAAATACCCACACTATAATATTACAGTCTAATCAAATACCCACACTATAATATTAGACTAATCAAAAACCCACACTATAATATTAGACTAATCAAAAAGCCATGCTATAATATTAGACTAATCAAATACCCACACTATAATATTAGACTAATCAAATACCCACGCTATAATATTAGACTAATCAAATACCCACACTATAATATGTGACTAATCAAATATCCACACTATAATATGTGACTAATCAAATATCCACACTATAATATGTGACTAATCAAATACCCACACTATAATATTAGACTAATCAAATACCCACGCTATAATATTAGACTAAATCAGTACCCACACTATAATATTAGACTAATCAAATACCCACACTATAATATTAGTCTAATCAAATACCCACGCTATAATATTAGACTAATCAAATACCCACACTATAGTTTTAGACTAATCAATACCCACACTATAGTATTAGACTAATCAATACCCACACTACAGTATTAGACTAATCAATACCCACACTATAATATGTGACTAATCAAATATCCACACTATAATATTACAGTCGAATCAAATACCCACACTATAATATTAGACTAATCAAAAACCCACACTATAATATTAGACTAATCAAAAAGCCACGCTATAATATTAGACTAATCAAATACCCACACTATAATATTAGACTAATCAAATACCCACGCTATAATATTAGACTAATCAAATACCCACACTATAATATTAGACTAATCAATACCCACACTATAATATGTGACTAATCATATATCCACACTATTACATTTACATTTACGTCATTTAGCAGACGCTCTTATCCAGAGCGACTTACAATATGTGACTAATCAAATACCCACGATATAATATTAGACTAATCAAATACCCACGCTATAATATTAGACTAATCAAATACCCACACTATAATATTAGACTAATCAAATACCCACGCTATAATATTAGACTAATCAAATACCCACGCTATAATATTAGACTAATCAAATACCCACACTATAATATTAGACTAATCAAATACCCACGCTATAATATTAGACTAATCAGTACCCACACTATAATATTAGACTAATCAAATACCCACACTATAATATTAGTCTAATCAAATACCCACACTATAATATTAGACTAATCAAATACCCACACTCTAATATTAGACTAATCAAATACCCACACTATAATATTAGACTAATCAAATACCCACACTATAATATTAGACTAATCAAATATCCACACTATAATATTAGACTAGTCAAATACCCACACTATAATATTAGACTAATCAAATACCCACACTATAATATTACAGTCTAATCAAATATCCACACCATAATATTAGACTAATCAAATACCTACACTATAATATTACAGTCTAATCAAATACCCACACTATAATATTAGACTAATCAAAAAGCCACGCTATAATATTAGACTAATCAAATACCCACACTATAATATTAGATTAATCAAATACCCAGACTATAATATTAGACTAATCAAATACCCACACTATAATATTATACAAATCAAATACCCACACTATAATATTATACTAATCAAATACCCACACTATAATATTAGACTAATCAAATACCCACACTATAATATTTGACTAATCAAATACCCACACTATAATAGACTAATCAAATACCCAACCTATAATATTAGACTAATCAAATACCCACACTATAATATGTGACTAATCAAATACCCACACTATAATATTAGACTAATCAAATACCCACGCTATAATAGACTAATCAAATACCCATACTATAATATTAGACTATATTAGTGTGGGCACTATAATATTAGACTAATCAAATACCCACACTATAATATTAGACTAATCAAATACCCACACTATAATATTAGACTACCCAAATACTCAACCTATAATATTAGACTAATCAAATACCCACACTATAATATGTGACTAATCAAATACCCACACTATAATATTAGACTAATCAAATACCCACACTATAATATTAGACTAATCAAATACCCACACTATAATATGTGACTAATCAAATACCCACAGTACCTCTGGGATTTATCCTCTGCTAACACCACCCATAGCCTTTGCACACAGGTAACCTAAAATGCATATCCCAATACAACTTCTAAGGGCCCTTCAGAAAATGTCTCACATCAGATTATATCTATAGCATATGGCACATTCTAACTGTATGTGACTAGTTTCAGGAAACAAGGCGTATGTCGCGAGTCACTACATCACAGAAGCCATTTGAACGAAAACTTTTTTTTAAAATCTAAATGCGTTTTTTTTGGCAGAAATGCCTTCTGGAACATGTGAACGTTCATGTGCCTTAACAAACTTGTATGCCGTCTGTAAAAATACGAAAACATTTTAAATTAATTACGAGTCTAGGAGACAGGAACCTTCCCGCTAGCCATGATTGTCTGAGATAATGGATTGGCTGGACAAGCCGGGAGATGAGTTTGGATTGGTCTGCCATGTAGCATGTTTCTGTCTATAACATGAGCTGCTCAGTATGTGTTGATTGTCCTTTCTACCGTGCCTTTTTTGAAAGATATAAAGTTAGCCATCGAGAACTACAAACGTTTTGCTACTTTTTTGCAACAACATTGATGCCCTGAATTTAGCAGGCGCTATCGACAGATCAGTTGGAAAAAGTTGTGATGGGCTACTTTCTGCACACGCCACGGTCAGTGTGAACCGGAGATGGGTGGGGTTAAGGCTTTAGAGGATGTGAACGATGCTGAATGGGTGTAAACAAAGAAGAGCTCTCCAGTAGGTGTACCAAAACATTCAAGGGCCATTTCCTCAAAAGTGGGATTACAAGTTTATCAACTTTCAAAGCAGAACTACTTTCCCATTGTTCCTCAACTGTAGTGTATGATACACCATTTTCTAGCTCTGAGTCTCTACTTATATCCAATGTAAAAAACACCATTTCAAAATTTGCTACATAAGACCGAATAGGTAGGTGGGCGTGATGGGAAGTGACTAGAGTATGAAGATACCGACAATTGCGTAGTTTTGTATCTAAAGAAATGGGATCTAGGAGTATTGAACTTTTGTACTAACTGTTCAAAAGATGCAAAATCCATATCAATGTACTAGTCATTCAGTGAGGAGATCCCTTTTCCAGACCAGATATGAAACGCCCGGTCTAATAATGATGGAGAGAATGTATGGTTCTTTAATAACAGGGCAGAAGTTGAAATTTTACTGAGACCAAACGATCGCCTGAACTGTTTCCAGATTTTTAGAGAATGTTTTAGTGTATTTGGAAACAGGCTCAGCTAATGCAAGTTTTGAGCAGAGGAAAGGTGGATACCTAGTCAGTTGAACAACTGAATGCATTCAACTGAAATGTGTCTTCCGCATTTAACCCAACCCCTCTAAGGCAGCTATGGAGGTGGGGCCACAGGATGACATCTCCAAGGTCAACCATTCTGGGGCTGTAACATGAGGGATTTCTGTCATCCATAGAATGATTCTTATATTAGCTGCCCAGTAATAATATTGAAAGTTCGGAAGTGCTCGACCACCCTGCGGTTGAGGTCTCCGCAATGCAATTTTACGTATCAAAGGGTTTTTCTTGTTCCAGATAAAAGCAGATATCAGTTTATCTATGGAGATAAAAAAAATGATTGTCAGAAAGTTAGGAATACATTGAAATAAATATAAAACGTAGGTAATGCATTCATTTTAACAGTGTTAATTCTTCCACCCAAAGATAGAGAAAGTAAATCCCAGCGTTCAAGATCCTGTTTCAGGTGGAGTGTCAAGGGAGGGAAATTGGCTTTATAGAGATCTTTGAAATCGTGTGTTACTCAAATATTTCAATTTCTATGTAGTTACTCTGAAGGGCACAAGGACTAAAATAAGTTTGCATGGGAGAAGGATTAAAAGGCATCAATTCACCTTTTTGTAGATTAACTTTATACCCAGATATTTTACCAAATGTCTTTAGTACATCCTGGATCTCTGGAAGACCAGGTCAAGGGTCAGACATGTATAATAGCATGTCATCTGCATAGAGTGAGACTTTATGCTCTAAGCCCCCTCTTTGAATACCTTTGATAGTGGTGTTATTACGTATTGCTATGGCTAAAGGCTCGATTGCGATGGCAAACAGCTGAGGGGACAGAGGACAACCCTGTCTTGTCCCACGTTGAAGTAGGAGATAGGATGAAAGGTTATTATTTGTGCGCACTGCAGCCATAGGGGAGGAGTAAAGGACTTTGATCCTGGATATAAAATTGGAACCAAAACCATATAGTTTGAGAGTATAAAAAAGATAATCCCACACCACCCGATCAGCATCAAGTGATAATATCTCTGGAGTGTCAGATAAAGAGCGGTTATAAAGTATATTATAAAGACGTCTGATGCAGCCTGTGTGCTTTTCCCTGATTTCTCTCCATGTTCATAATTCTGGTGTCGAGATTTACTAATTCGATTTTCAGCTTGTCGAGTTGAAAGAAGATCAAACTCTGTCTGAAGTGTCAAACATTGTTTTAGTACATCTGCGGATGAAGAGTGTGAATATGCCATATCAAAATCCAAGATGTTATTTGTAAGTTCCCCTAGGCATTGAATATTGCACTTCCTTAATCTTGTGCTGTATGAAATAATTTGGCCCCTTAGTTAAGCCTTCATTGATTCCCATACTGTTGTAGGAGACATTCCAGGAGTTTGATTAAGCACGAGAAATAGCTCCATTTGAGATGATATAAAAGCAACAAAGGTTTCTTCTGATAGCAGTAGCGAGCTAAACCTCCAAGGGCGATAATTAGGCTGTGTATTTGGTATAAGTAGTTTCATAGTAAGGGGAGAATGATCCGAAATGACTATAGCTTGGTAATCACACTCTGTGATAAGTGGCGGAAATATATTGACTAGGAAAAAGTAGTCTACACGTGAGAAGGTCTTATGAACTGGCGAGAATACTGTCTTGATGGAGATGATACCCTAGGAGAGCTACGATCCAGATTGGGCGACACAATTCATATCACCACTTAGTATTCCTATTACAATAATGAAACGGCCTGCTGAGTCTAAACCTAACGAGTAGAGAGACCTGCTGAAATAGTGAAGGATTTAAAATAGTGTGGGGAACACTAAACCTAACGAGTAGAGAGACCTGCTGAAATAGTGAAGGATTTAAAACAGTGTGGGGAACACTAAACCTAATGAGTAGAGAGACCTGCTGAAATAGTGAAGGATTTAGGTTTAGTGTTCCCCACACTATTTTAACGAGTAGAGAGACCTGCTGAAATAGTGAAGGATTTAAAATAGTGTGAGGAACACTAAACCTAACGAGTAGAGAGACCTGCTGAAATAATGAAGTATTTAAAACAGTGTGGTGAACACTAAACATAACGAGTAGAGAGACCTGCTGAAATAGTGAAGGATTTAGGTTGAGTGTTCCCCACACTATTTTAACGAGTAGAGAGACCTGCTGAAATAGTGAAGGATTTTAAAATAGTGTGGGGAACACTAAACCTAACGAGTAGAGAGACCTGCTGAAATAGTGAAGGATTTAAAATAGTGTGGGGAACACTAAACCTAATGAGTAGAGAGACCTGCTGAAATAGTGAAGGATTTTAAATAGTGTCGGGAACACTAAACCTAACGAGTAGAGAGACCTGCTGAAATAGTGAAGGATTTAAAATAGTGTGGGGAACACTAAACCTAACGAGTAGAGAGACCTGCTGAAATAGTGAACGATTTAAAATAGTGTGGGGAACACTAAACCTAATGAGTAGAGAGACCTGCTGAAATAGTGAAGGATTTAAAATAGTGTGGGGAACACTAAACCTAATGAGTAGAGAGACCTGCTGAAATAGTGAAGGATTTAAAATAGTGTGGGGAACATTAAACCTAACGAGTAGAGAGACCTGCTGAAATAGTGAAGGATTTAAAATAGTGTGGGGAACACTAAACCTAATGAGTAGAGAGCCCTGCTGAAATAGTGAAGGATTTAAAATAGTGTGAGGAACACTAAACCTAACGAGTAGAGAGACCTGCTGAAATAGTGAAGGATTTAAAATAGTGTGAGGAACACTAAACCTAACGAGTAGAGAGACCTGCTGAAATAGTGAAGTATTTAAAACAGTGTGGTGAACACTAAACCTAACGAGTAGAGAGACCTGCTGAAATAGTGAAGGATTTAGGTTTAGTGTTCCCCACACTATTTTAACGAGTAGAGAGACCTGCTGAAATAGTGAAGGATTTAAAATAGTGTGAGGAACACTAAACCTAACGAGTAGAGAGACCTGCTGAAATAGTGAAGTATTTAAAACAGTGTGGTGAACACTAAACCTAACGAGTAGAGAGACCTGCTGAAATAGTGAAGGATTTAGGTTTAGTGTTCCCCACACTATTTTAACGAGTAGAGAGACCTGCTGAAATAGTGAAGGATTTAAAATAGTGTGAGGAACACTAAACCTAACGAGTAGAGAGACCTGCTGAAATAGTGAAGGATTTAAAACAGTGTGGGGAACACTAAACCTAACGAGTAGAGAGACCTGTTGAAATAGTGAAGGATTTAAAATAGTGTGGGGAACACTAAACCTAACGAGTAGAGAGACCTGCTGAAATAGTGAAGGATTTAAAATAGTGTGGGGAACACTAAACCTAACGAGTAGAGAGACCTGCTGAAATAGTGAAGGAAATTAAAACAGTGTGGGGAACACTAAACCTAACGAGTAGAGAGACCTGCTGAAATAGTGAAGGATTTAAAATAGTGTGGGGAACACTAAACCTAACGAGTAGAGAGACCTGCTGAAATAGTGAAGGATTTAAAACAGTGTGGGGAACACTAAACCTAACGAGTAGAGAGACCTGCTGAAATAGTGAAGGATTTAAAATAGTGTGGGGAACACTAAACCTAACGAGTAGAGAGACCTGCTGAAATAGTGAAGGATTTAAAACAGTGTGGGGAACACTAAACCTAACGAGTAGAGAGACCTGCTGAAATAGTGAAGGATTTAAAACAGTGTGGGGAACACTAAACCTAACGAGTAGAGAGACCTGCTGAAATAGTGAAGGATTTCAAATAGTGTGGGGAACACTAAACCTAACGAGTAGAGAGACCTGCTGAAATAGTGAAGGATTTAAAATAGTGTGGGGAACACTAAACCTAACGAGTAGAGAGACCTGCTGAAATAGTGAATGATTTAAAATAGTGTGGGGAACACTAAACCTAATGAGTAGAGAGCCCTGCTGAAATAGTGAAGGATTTAAAATAGTGTGGGGAACACTAAACCTAACGAGTAGAGAGACCTGCTGAAATAGTGAAGGATTTAAAATAGTGTGGGGAACACTAAACCTAATGAGTAGAGAGCCCTGCTGAAATAGTGAAGGATTTAAAATAGTGTGGGGAACACTAAACCTAACGAGTAGAGAGCCCTGCTGAAATAGTGAAGGATTTAAAATAGTGTGGGGAACACTAAACCTAACGAGTAGAGAGACCTGCTGAAATAGTGAAGGATTTAAAACAGTGTGGGGAACACTAAACCTAACGAGTAGAGAGACCTGCTGAAATAGTGAAGGATTTAAAACAGTGTGGGGAACACTAAACCTAACGAGTAGAGAGACCTGCTGAAATAGTGAAGGATTTCAAATAGTGTGGGGAACACTAAACCTAACGAGTAGAGAGACCTGCTGAAATAGTGAAGGATTTAAAATAGTGTGGGGAACACTAAACCTAACGAGTAGAGAGACCTGCTGAAATAGTGAATGATTTAAAATAGTGTGGGGAACACTAAACCTAATGAGTAGAGAGCCCTGCTGAAATAGTGAAGGATTTAAAATAGTGTGGGGAACACTAAACCTAACGAGTAGAGAGACCTGCTGAAATAGTGAATGATTTAAAATAGTGTGGGGAACACTAAACCTAATGAGTAGAGAGCCCTGCTGAAATAGTGAAGGATTTAAAATAGTGTGGGGAACACTAAACCTAACGAGTAGAGAGACCTGCTGAAATAGTGAAGGATTTAAAACAGTGTGGGGAACACTAAACCTAACGAGTAGAGAGACCTGCTGAAATAGTGAAGGATTTAAAACAGTGTGGGGAACACTAAACCTAACGAGTAGAGAGACCTGCTGAAATAGTGAAGGATTTCAAATAGTGTGGGGAACACTAAACCTAACGAGTAGAGAGACCTGCTGAAATAGTGAAGGATTTAAAATAGTGTGGGGAACACTAAACCTAACGAGTAGAGAGACCTGCTGAAATAGTGAATGATTTAAAATAGTGTGGGGAACACTAAACCTAATGAGTAGAGAGCCCTGCTGAAATAGTGAAGGATTTAAAATAGTGTGGGGAACACTAAACCTAACGAGTAGAGAGACCTGCTGAAATAGTGAAGGATTTAAAATAGTGTGGGGAACACTAAACCTAATGAGTAGAGAGCCCTGCTGAAATAGTGAAGGATTTAAAATAGTGTGGGGAACACTAAACCTAACGAGTAGAGAGCCCTGCTGAAATAGTGAAGGATTTAAAATAGTGTGGGGAACACTAAACCTAACGAGTAGAGAGACCTGCTGAAATAGTGAAGGATTTAAAACAGTGTGGGGAACACTAAACCTAACGAGTAGAGAGACCTGCTGAAATAGTGAAGGATTTAAAACAGTGTGGGGAACACTAAACCTAACGAGTAGAGAGACCTGCTGAAATAGTGAAGGATTTCAAATAGTGTGGGGAACACTAAACCTAACGAGTAGAGAGACCTGCTGAAATAGTGAAGGATTTAAAATAGTGTGGGGAACACTAAACCTAACGAGTAGAGAGACCTGCTGAAATAGTGAATGATTTAAAATAGTGTGGGGAACACTAAACCTAATGAGTAGAGAGCCCTGCTGAAATAGTGAAGGATTTAAAATAGTGTGGGGAACACTAAACCTAACGAGTAGAGAGACCTGCTGAAATAGTGAATGATTTAAAATAGTGTGGGGAACACTAAACCTAATGAGTAGAGAGCCCTGCTGAAATAGTGAAGGATTTAAAATAGTGTGGGGAACACTAAACCTAACGAGTAGAGAGCCCTGCTGAAATAGTGAAGGATTTAAAATAGTGTGGGGAACACTAAACCTAACGAGTAGAGAGACCTGCTGAAATAGTGAACGATTTACAATAGTGTGGGGAACACTAAACCTAACGAGTAGAGAGAACTGCTGAAATAGTGAAGGATTTACAATAGTGTGGGGAACACTAAACCTAACGAGTAGAGAGACCTGATGAAATAGTAAAGGATTTAAAATAGTGTGGGGAACACTAAACCTAACGAGTAGAGAGACCTGCTGAAATAGTGAAGGATTTACAATAGTGTGGGGAACACTAAACCTAACGAGTAGAGAGACCTGCTGAAATAGTGAACGATTTAAAACAGTGTGGGGAACACTAAACCTAACGAGTAGAGAGACCTGCTGAAATAGTGAAGGATTTAAAACAGTGTGGGGAACACTAAACCTAACGAGTAGAGAGACCTGCTGAAATAGTGAAGGATTTAAAACAGTGTGGGGAACAGTAAACCTAACGAGTAGAGAGACATGCTGAAATAGTGAAGGATTTAAAATAGTGTGGGGAACACTAAACCTAACGAGTAGAGAGACCTGCTGAAATAGTGAAGGATTTAAAACAGTGTGGGGAACACTAAACCTAACGAGTAGAGAGACCTGCTGAAATAGTGAATGATTTAAAATAGTGTGGGGAACACTAAACCTAATGAGTAGAGAGCCCTGCTGAAATAGTGAAGGATTTAAAATAGTGTGGGGAACACTAAACCTAACGAGTAGAGAGACCTGCTGAAATAGTGAAGGATTTACAATAGTGTGGGGAACACTAAACCTAACGAGTAGAGAGACCTGCTGAAATAGTGAAGGATTTAAAATAGTGTGGGGAACACTAAACCTAACGAGTAGAGAGACCTGCTGAAATAGTGAAGGATTTAAAATAGTGTGGGGAACACTAAACCTAACGAGTAGAGAGATCTGCTGAAATAGTGAAGGATTTAAAATAGTGTGGGGAACACTAAACCTAACGAGTAGAGAGACCTGCTGAAATAGTGAAGGATTTAAAATAGTGTGGGGAACACTAAACCTAACGAGTAGAGAGACCTGCTGAAATAGTGAAGGATTTAAAAAACAGTGTGGGGAACACTAAACCTAACGAGTAGAGAGACCTGCCGAAATAGTCAAGTATTTAAAATAGTGTGGGGAACACTAAACCTATCTAGTAGAGAGACCTGCTGAAATAGTGAAGGATTTAAAACAGTGTGGGGAACACTAAACCTAATGAGTAGAGAGACCTATTGAAATAGTGAAGGATTTAGGTTTAGTGTTCCCCACACTATTTTAACGAGTAGAGAGACCTGCTGAAATAGTGAAGGATTTAAAATAGTGTGAGGAACACTAAACCTAACGAGTAGAGAGACCTGCTGAAATAATGAAGAATTTAAAACAGTGTGGTGAACACTAAACCTAACGAGTAGAGAGACCTGCTGAAATAGTGAAGGATTTAGGTTTAGTGTTCCCCACACTATTTTAACGAGTAGAGAGACCTGCTGAAATAGTGAAGGATTTTAAAATAGTGTGGGGAACACTAAACCTAACGAGTAGAGAGACCTGCTGAAATAGTGAAGGATTTAAAATAGTGTGGGGAACACTAAACCTAATGAGTAGAGAGACCTGCTGAAATAGTGAAGGATTTTAAATAGTGTCGGGAACACTAAACCTAACGAGTAGAGAGACCTGCTGAAATAGTGAAGGATTTAAAATAGTGTGGGGAACACTAAACCTAACGAGTAGAGAGACCTGCTGAAATAGTGAACGATTTAAAATAGTGTGGGGAACACTAAACCTAATGAGTAGAGAGACCTGCTGAAATAGTGAAGGATTTAAAATAGTGTGGGGAACACTAAACCTAATGAGTAGAGAGACCTGCTGAAATAGTGAAGGATTTAAAATAGTGTGGGGAACATTAAACCTAACGAGTAGAGAGACCTGCTGAAATAGTGAAGGATTTAAAATAGTGTGGGGAACACTAAACCTAATGAGTAGAGCCCTGCTGAAATAGTGAAGGATTTAAAATAGTGTGAGGAACACTAAACCTAACGAGTAGAGAGCCCTGCTGAAATAGTGAAGGATTTAAAATAGTGTGAGGAACACTAAACCTAACGAGTAGAGAGACCTGCTGAAATAGTGAAGTATTTAAAACAGTGTGGTGAACACTAAACCTAACGAGTAGAGAGACCTGCTGAAATAGTGAAGGATTTAGGTTTAGTGTTCCCCACACTATTTTAACGAGTAGAGAGACCTGCTGAAATAGTGAAGGATTTAAAATAGTGTGAGGAACACTAAACCTAACGAGTAGAGAGACCTGCTGAAATAGTGAAGGATTTAAAACAGTGTGGGAAACACTAAACCTAACGAGTAGAGAGACCTGTTGAAATAGTGAAGGATTTAAAATAGTGTGAGGAACACTAAACCTAACGAGTAGAGAGACCTGCTGAAATAGTGAAGGATTTAAAATAGTGTGGGGAACACTAAACCTAACGAGTAGAGAGACCTGCTGAAATAGTGAAGGATTTAAAATAGTGTGGGGAACACTAAACCTAACGAGTAGAGAGACCTGCTGAAATAGTGAAGGATTTAAAATAGTGTGGGGAACACTAAACCTAACGAGTAGAGAGACCTGCTGAAATAGTGAAGGATTTAAAATAGTGTGGGGAACACTAAACCTAACGAGTAGAGAGACCTGCTGAAATAGTGAAGGATTTAAAACAGTGTGGGGAACACTAAACCTAATGAGTAGAGAGACCTGCTGAAATAGTGAAGGATTTAAAATAGTGTGGGGAACACTAAACCTAACGAGTAGAGAGACCTGCTGAAATAGTGAACGATTTAAAACAGTGTGGGGAACACTAAACCTAACGAGTAGAGAGACCTGCTGAAATAGTGAAGGATTTAAAATAGTGTGGGGAACACTAAACCTAATGAGTAGAGAGACCTGCTGAAATAGTGAAGGATTTAAAATAGTGTGGGGAACACTAAACCTAACGAGTAGAGAGACCTGCTGAAATAGTGAAGGATTTAAAATAGTGTGAGGAACACTAAACCTAACGAGTAGAGAGACCTGCTGAAATAGTGAAGTATTTAAAACAGTGTGGTGAACACTAAACCTAACGAGTAGAGAGACCTGCTGAAATAGTGAAGGATTTAGGTTTAGTGTTCCCCACACTATTTTAACGAGTAGAGAGACCTGCTGAAATAGTGAAGGATTTAAAATAGTGTGAGGAACACTAAACCTAACGAGTAGAGAGACCTGCTGAAATAGTGAAGGATTTAAAACAGTGTGGGGAACACTAAACCTAACGAGTAGAGAGACCTGTTGAAATAGTGAAGGATTTAAAATAGTGTGGGGAACACTAAACCTAACGAGTAGAGAGACCTGCTGAAATAGTGAAGGATTTAAAATAGTGTGGGGAACAATAAACCTAACGAGTAGAGAGACCTGCTGAAATAGTGAAGGATTTAAAACAGTGTGGGGAACACTAAACCTAACGAGTAGAGAGACCTGCTGAAATAGTGAAGGATTTAAAATAGTGTGGGGAACACTAAACCTAACGAGTAGAGAGACCTGCTGAAATAGTGAAGGATTTAAAACAGTGTGGGGAACACTAAACCTAACGAGTAGAGAGACCTGCTGAAATAGTGAAGGATTTAAAATAGTGTGGGGAACACTAAACCTAACGAGTAGAGAGACCTGCTGAAATAGTGAAGGATTTAAAACAGTGTGGGGAACACTAAACCTAACGAGTAGAGAGACCTGCTGAAATAGTGAAGGATTTAAAACAGTGTGGGGAACACTAAACCTAACGAGTAGAGAGACCTGCTGAAATAGTGAAGGATTTAAAATAGTGTGGGGAACACTAAACCTAACGAGTAGAGAGACCTGCTGAAATAGTGAAGGATTTAAAATAGTGTGGGGAACACTAAACCTAACGAGTAGAGAGACCTGCTGAAATAGTGAATGATTTAAAATAGTGTGGGGAACACTAAACCTAATGAGTAGAGAGCCCTGCTGAAATAGTGAAGGATTTAAAATAGTGTGGGGAACACTAAACCTAACGAGTAGAGAGACCTGCTGAAATAGTGAAGGATTTAAAATAGTGTGGGGAACACTAAACCTAACGAGTAGAGAGACCTGCTGAAATAGTGAATGATTTAAAATAGTGTGGGGAACACTAAACCTAATGAGTAGAGAGCCCTGCTGAAATAGTGAAGGATTTAAAATAGTGTGGGGAACACTAAACCTAACGAGTAGAGAGCCCTGCTGAAATAGTGAAGGATTTAAAATAGTGTGGGGAACACTAAACCTAACGAGTAGAGAGACCTGCTGAAATAGTGAACGATTTACAATAGTGTGGGGAACACTAAACCTAACGAGTAGAGAGAACTGCTGAAATAGTGAAGGATTTACAATAGTGTGGGGAACACTAAACCTAACGAGTAGAGAGACCTGCTGAAATAGTGAAGGATTTAAAATAGTGTGGGGAACACTAAACCTAACGAGTAGAGAGACCTGCTGAAATAGTGAAGGATTTACAATAGTGTGGGGAACACTAAACCTAACGAGTAGAGAGACCTGCTGAAATAGTGAAGGATTTAAAACAGTGTGGGGAACAGTAAACCTAACGAGTAGAGAGACATGCTGAAATAGTGAAGGATTTAAAATAGTGTGGGGAACACTAAACCTAACGAGTAGAGAGACCTGCTGAAATAGTGAAGGATTTAAAACAGTGTGGGGAACACTAAACCTAACGAGTAGAGAGCCCTGCTGAAATAGTGAAGGATTTAAAACAAGTTGCCATAACAAATAAACTAGGCTGTTTTAAAAGAAAGTATAAAACTTTTTATATATCATATCTTACAGCAATACCACTAGCAGCAACGTCTTTAAAGAAATGACATATCCTAACAATAGAAGTGTGCTTTATCTAACCTGGATACGGGTACCATCTATCTATCTATCTAACCTGGATACGGGTACCATCTATCTATCTATCTAACCTGGATATGGGTACCATCTATCTATCTATCTAACCTGGATACGGGTACCATCTATCTATCTAACCTGGATACGGGTACCATCTATCTATCTAACCTGGATACGGGTACCATCTATCTATCTATCTAACCTGGATACGGGTACCATCTATCTATCTATCTAACCTGGATACGGGTACCATCTATCTATCTAACCTGGATACGGGTACCATCTATCTATCTATCTATCTATCTAACCTGGATACGGGTACCATCTATCTATCTAACCTGGATATGGGTACCATCTATCTATCTAACCTGGATATGGGTACCATCTATCTATCTAACTATCTATCTAACCTGGATACGGGTACCATCTATCTATCTATCTATCTAACCTGGATACAGGTACCATCTATCTAACCTGGATACGGGTACCATCTATCTATCTATCTATCTAACCTGGATACGGGTACCATCTATCTAACCTGGATACGGGTACCATCTATCTATCTATCTATCTATCTATCTATCTATCTATCTAACCTGGATACGGGTACCATCTATCTATCTATCTAACCTGGATACAGGTACCATCTATCTATCTATCTAACCTGGATATGGGTACCATCTATCTATCTATCTAACCTGGATATGGGTACCATCTATCTATCTAACCTGGATACGGGTACCATCTATCTATCTAACCTGGATACAGGTACCATCTATCTATCTAACCTGGATACGGGTACCATCTATCTATCTATCTAACCTGGATATGGGTACCATCTATCTATCTATCTAACCTGGATATGGGTACCATCTATCTATCTATCTAACCTGGATACGGGTACCATCTATCTATCTAACCTGGATACGGGTACCATCTATCTATCTATCTAACCTGGATACGGGTACCATCTATCTATCTAACCTGGATACGGGTACCATCTATCTATCTATCTAACCTGGATACAGGTACCATCTATCTATCTATCTAACCTGGATATGGGTACCATCTATCTATCTATCTAACCTGGATACGGGTACCATCTATCTATCTATCTAACCTGGATACAGGTACCATCTATCTATCTATCTAACCTGGATATGGGTACCATCTATCTATCTATCTAACCTGGATACAGGTACCATCTATCTATCTAACCTGGATACGGGTACCATCTATCTATCTATCTAACCTGGATACAGGTACCATCTATCTATCTATCTAACCTGGATATGGGTACCATCTATCTATCTATCTAACCTGGATACGGGTACCATCTATCTATCTATCTAACCTGGATATGGGTACCATCTATCTATCTATCTAACCTGGATACGGGTACCATCTATCTATCTATCTAACCTGGATAAGGGTACCATCTATCTATCTATCTAACCTGGATACGGGTACCATCTATCTATCTATCTAACCTGGATACAGGTACCATCTATCTATCTAACCTGGATACGGGTACCATCTATCTATCTAACCTGGATACGGGTACCATCTATCTATCTATCTAACCTGGATATGGGTACCATCTATCTATCTAACCTGGATACGGGTACCATCTATCTATCTAACCTGGATACAGGTACCATCTATCTATCTAACCTGGATACGGGTACCATCTATCTATCTAACCTGGATACAGGTACCATCTATCTATCTATCTAACCTGGATACGGGTACCATCTATCTATCTATCTAACCTGGATACGGGTACCATCTATCTATCTATCTAACCTGGATACGGGTACCATCTATCTATCTATCTAACCTGGATACGGGTACCATCTATCTATCTATCTAACCTGGATATGGGTACCATCTATCTATCTATCTAACCTGGATATGGGTACCATCTATCTATCTAACCTGGATACGGGTACCATCTATCTATCTAACCTGGATACGGGTACCATCTATCTATCTAACCTGGATACGGGTACCATCTATCTATCTATCTAACCTGGATACGGGTACCATCTATCTATCTAACCTGGATACGGGTACCATCTATCTATCTATCTAACCTGGATACGGGTACCATCTATCTATCTATCTAACCTGGATACGGGTACCATCTATCTATCTATCTAACCTGGATATGGGTACCATCTATCTATCTAACCTGGATACGGGTACCATCTATCTATCTATCTAACCTGGATACGGGTACCATCTATCTATCTAACCTGGATACGGGTACCATCTATCTATCTAACCTGGATACGGGTTATAAAATGAGAAATAAAATGAGCAGCTTCATGGGAATAAAATAAAACTTCAAATAAAAGGAAAATTGACTCACCAGAACTAGGCTCAACACTAAGCTAAGGACCCTGGGACTGAACAACTCCCACTGCAACTGGATCCTGGACTTCTTGACGGGCCGACCCCAGGGTACATCTGCCACGCTAACCCTCAACACAGAGCCCCACAGGGGTGTGTGCTTAGTCCCCTCCTGTACTCCCTGTTCACCCATGACTCCAACGCCATCATTAAGTTTGCTGACGACACGACGTTGGCAGGCCTGATTAGACAGCCTATAGGGAGGTCAGAGACAACAAGCTCGCTCTCAACGTAGGCAAGACAAAGGAGCTGATCGTGGACTACTAGAAACGGAGGGCTGAGCAGGCATGGGGCTGTTGCGGTGACCATATTACCACCACACCGGCAGTCATGAGTCATGACCGCAGTAAAATTCCACGTGACCGTTCAGTCACGGTGATCTCCTCTTACAGTGCCTTTGGAAAGCATTCACACCCCTTGACTTTTTCCACATTTTGTGTTACATTACAGCCTTATGCCACTAGAGCCTTATGCCACTAGAGATCCTGGTTCGAATCCAGGCCCTGTCGCAGCCAGCCACGACCGGGAGAACCACGGGGCGGCGCACAATTGGCCCAGCGTCGTCCAGGGTAGGGGAGGGAATGGCCGGCAGGGGATGTAGCTCAGTTGATAGAGCATTGCGTTTGCAACGCCAGGGTTGTGGGTTCGTTTCCCACGGGGGGGCCAGTATAAAAAAATATATATATATATATATATATATATATATATATATATATATATATATGTATTCACTAACTGTAAGTCGCTCTGGATAAGAGCGTCTGCTAAATGACGTAAATATAAATGTAAATGTAAATATACAGTGGGGAAAAAAAGTATTTAGTCAGCCACCAATTGTGCAAGTTCTCCCCCTTAAAAAGATGAGAGAGGCCTGTAATTGTCATCATAGGTACACGTCAACTATGACAGACAAATTGAGAAAAAAAAATCCAGAAAATCACATTGTAGGATTTTTAATGAATTTATTTGCAAATTATGGTGGAAAATAAGTATTTGGTCAATAACAAAAGTTTCTCAATACTTTGTTATATACCCTTTGTTGGCAATGACACAGGTCAAACGTTTTCTGTAAGTCTTCACAAGGTTTTCACACACTGTTGCTGGTATTTTGGCCCATTCCTCCATGCAGATCTCCTCTAGAGCAGTGATGTTTTGGGGCTGTCGCTGGGCAACACAGACTTTCAACTCCCTCCAAAGATTTCCTATGGGGTTGAGATCTGGAGACTGGCTAAGCCACTCCAGGACCTTGAAATGCTTCTTACGAAGCCACTCCTTCGTTGCCCGGGCAGTGTGTTTGGGATCATTGTCATGCTGAAAGACCCAGCCACATTTTATAATAATTTAATAATATGCAATTTAGCAGACGCTTTTATCCAAAGCGACTTACAGTCATGCGTGCATAATTTTTTTTTTTGTGTGTATGGGTGGTCCCGGGGATCGAACCCACTACCTTGGTGTTATAAGCACCGTGCTCTACCAGCTGAGCTACAGAGGACCACTTTATCTTCAATGCCCTTGCTGATGGAAGGAGGTTTTCACTCAAAATCTCACGATACTTGGCCCCATTCATTCTTTCCTTTACACGGATCAGTCGTCCTGGTCCCATTGCAGAAAAACAGCCCCAAAGCATGATGTTTCCACCCCCATGCTTCACAGTAGGTATGGTGTTCTTTGGATGCAACTCAGCATTCTTTGTCCTCCAAACACGACGAGTTGAGTTTTTACCAAAAAGTTATATTTTGGTTTCATCTGACCATATGACATTCTCCCAATCCTCTTCTGGATCATCCAAATGCACTCTAGCAAACTTCAGACGGGCCTGGACCTGTACTGGCTTAAGCAGGGGGACACGTCTGGCACTGCAGGATTTGAGTCCCTGGCGGCGTAGTGTGTTACTGATGGTAGGCTTTGTTACTTTGGTCCCAGCTCTCTCAAGTCATTCACTAGGTCCCCCCCGTGTGGTTCTGGGATTTTTGCTCACCGTTCTTGTGATCATTTTGACCCCACGGGGTGAGATCTTGCGTGGAGCCCCAGATCGAGGGAGATTATCAGTGGTCTTGTATGTCTTCCATTTCCTAATAATTGCTCCCACTGTTGATTTCTTCAAACCAAGCTGCTTACCTATTGCAGATTCAATCTTTCCAGCCTGGTGCAGGTCTACAATTTTGTTTCTTGTGTCCTTTGACAGCTCTTTGGTCTTGGCCATAGTGGAGTTTGGAGTGTGACTGTTTGAGGTTGTGGACAGGTGTCTTTTATACTGATAACAAGTTCAAACAGGTGCCATTAATACAGGTAACAAGTGGAGGACAGAGGAGCCTCTTAAAGAAGAAGTTACAGGTCTGTGAGAGCCAGAAATCGTACTTGTTTGTAGGTGACCAAATACTTATTTTCCACCATAATTTGCAAATAAATTCATAAAAAATCCTACAATGTGATTTTCTGGATTTTTTTTTCTCAATTTGTCTGTCATAGTTGACGTGTACCCATGATGAAACTTACAGGCCTCTCTCATCTTTTTAAGTGGGAGAACTTGACCAATTGGTGGCTGACTAAATACTTTTCCCCCCCACTGTAAATCTACACACAACACCCCATAACTATAAAGTGAAAACAGGTCTTTAGAAATACCTTATTTACATACAGTGGGGAAAAAAAGTATTTAGTCAGCCATCAATTGTGCAAGTTCTCCCACTTAAAAAGATGAGAGAGGCCTGTAATTTGCATCATAGGTACACGTCAACTATGACAGACAAATTGAGAAAAAAATATCCAGAAAATCACATTGTAGGATTTTTAATGAATTTATTTGCAAATTATGGTGGAAAATAAGTATTTGGTCACCTACAAACAAGCAAGATTTCTGGCTCTCACAGACCTGTAACTTCTTCTTTAAGAGGCTCCTCTGTCCTCCACTCGTTATCTATATTAATGGCACCTGCTTGAACTTGTTATCAGTATAAAAGACACCTGTCCACAACCTCAAACAGTCACACTCCAAACTCCACTATGGCCAAGACCAAAGAGCTGTCAAAGGACACCAGAAACAAAATTGTAGACCTGCACCAGGCTGGGAAGACTGAATCTGCAATAGGTAAGCAGCTTGGTTTGAAGAAATCAACTGTGGGAGCAATTATTAGGAAATGGAAGACATACAAGACCACTGATAATCTCCCTCGATCTGGGGCTCCACGCAATATCTCACCCGTGGGGTCAAAATGATCACAAGAACGGTGAGCAAAAATCCCAGAACCACACGGGGGGACCTAGTGAATGACCTGCAGAGAGCTGGGACCAAAGCAACAAAGCCTACCATCAGTAACACACTACGCCGCCAGGGACTCAAATCCTGCAGTGCCAGACGTGTCCCCCTGCTTAAGCCAGTACATGTCCAGGCCCGTCTGAAGTTTGCTAGAGTGCATTTGGATGATCCAGAAGAGGACTGGGAGAATGTCATATGGTCAGATGAAACCAAAATATAACTTTTTGGTAAAAAACTCAACTCGTCGTGTTTGGAGGACAAAGAATGCTGAGTTGCATCCAAAGAACACCATACCTACTGTGAAGCATGGGGGTGGAAACATCATGCTTTGGGGCTGTTTTTCTGCAAAGGGACCAGGACACCTGATCCGTGTAAAGGAAAGAATGAATGGGGCCATGTATCATGAGATTTTGAGTGAAAACCTCCTTCCATCAGCAAGGGCATTGAAGATGAAACGTGGCTGTGTCTTTCAGCATGACAATGATCCCAAACACACCGCCCGGGCAACGAAGGAGTGGCTTCGTAAGAAGCATTTCAAGGTCCTGGAGTGGCCTAGCCAGTCTCCAGATCTCAACCCCATAGAAAATCTTTGGAGGGAGTTGAAAGTCCGTGTTGCCCAGCGACAGCCCCAAAACATCACTGCTCTAGAGGAGATCTGCATGGAGGAATGGACCGGCAACAGTGTGTGAAAACCTTGTGAAGACTTACAGAAAACGTTTGACCTGTGTCATTGCCAACAAAGGGTATATAACAAAGTATTGAGAAACTTTTGTTATTGACCAAATACTTATTTTCCACCATAATTTGCAAATAAATTCATTAAAAATCCTACAATGTGATTTTCTGGATTTTTTTTTCTCATTTTGTCTGTCATAGTTGACGTGTACCTATGATGAAAATTACAGGCCTCTCATCTTTTTAAGTGGGAGAACTTGCACAATTGGTGGCTGACTAAATACTTTTTTTCCCCACTGTAGGTATTCAGACCCTTAGCTATGAGACTCGAAATTGAGCTCAGGTGCATCCTGTTTCCATTGATCATCCTTGAGATGTTTCTACAACTTGATTGGAGTCCACCTGTGGTAAATTCAATTGATTGGACATGATTTGGAAAGGCACACACCTGTATATATAAGGTCCCACAGTTGACAGTGAATGTCAGAGCAAAAACCTTGCCATGAGGTCGAAGGAATTGTCCGTAGAGCTCCGAGACAGGATTGTGCTGAGGCACAGATCTGAGGAAGGGTACCAAAATATGTTTACAGCATTGAAGGTCCCCAAGAACACAGTGGCCTCCATCATTCTTAAATGGAAGAAGTTTGGAACCACCAAGACTCTTCCTAAAGCTGGCCGCCCGGCCAAACTGAGCAATCGGGGGAGAAGGGCCTTGGTCAGGGAGGAGACCAATAACCCGATGGTCCCTTTGACAGAGCTCCAGAGATATCAGCTATCTTGATCTGCACAGATGAGCTAAATTACTTTTTACAACTCTGTTTGGCCCTGTTTCTGCACATCTGCTAACTGTCACACAGATAAGAGGATGTACTTTCTATAAAAAGGAGACAACTCTGTCCGTTGGGCTTTCAACTCTGAACTATTTGAGTCGATTGTTGATTTCTCCATTTTTGCAAATCGTATAATAAAGTTGTTGTTGGAAGAACCTACAGTCTCTTCTTTAGAATTTCCACCACAGTGGCCAGACGGAAGCCACTCCTCAGTAAAAGGCACATGACAGCCCGCTTGGAGTTTGCCAAAAGGCACCTAAAGACTCTCAGACCATGAGAAACAGAATTCTCTGGTCTGATGAAACCAAGATTGAACTCTTTGACCTGAATGCCAAGCCCCACGTCTGGAGGAAACCTGGCACCATCCCTACAGTGAAGCATGGTGGTGGCAGCATCATGCTGTGGGGATGTTTTTCAGTGGCAGGGACTGGGAGACTAGTCAGGATCGAGGCAAAGACGAACGGAGCAAAGTAGTGAGAGATCCTAGATGAAAACCTGCTCCAGAGCGCTCAGGACCTCAGACTGGGGCGAAGGTTCACCTTCCAACAGGACAATGACCCTAAGCACACAGCCAAGACAATGCAGGAGTGGCTTCGGGACAAGTCTCTGAATGTCCTTGAGTGGCCCAGCCAGAGCCTGGACTTGAACCCGATTGAACATCTCTGGAGAGACCTGAAAATAGCTGTGCAGCGGCGCTCCCCATCCAACCTGACAGAGCTTGAGAGGATCTGCAGAGAAGAATGGGAGAAACTCCCCAAATACAGGTGTGCCAAGCTTGTAGCGTCATACCCAAGAAGACTCGAGGCTGTAATCGCTGTCAAAGGTGCTTCAACAAAGTACTGAGTAAAGGGTCTGAATACTTATGTAAATGTAATATTTCAGTTCTTTATTTTTTTTAAAAATAAATTAGCAAACATTCCTAAAAAACAGTTTTTGCTTTGTTATATGGGGTATTGTGTGTAGATTGACGAGGGAAAAAAACTATTTAATCAATTTTGGAATAAGGCTGTAACAAAACAAAATGTGGAAAAAGTCAAGGGGCTGAATACTTTCTGAAGGCGCTGTATACATTTTACGGACATTATATTTTACATGAGTTATCTTGTTGTTTTTAGTCCCACCTCCAACTCCACTCAACCCCTCCCATCTATCTCTGAAGACCATCCAGTTTTGATTACATATATTTTTCCACTGTGCTGTTTCACAAAAGTTCTGAACCTTTCTCATAGTTTCTACAGATTGTAAATTAAAGATAAACATTTTTGCTAAGAGTATTATTATACACTGCTCAAAAAAATAAAGGGAACACTAAAATAACACATCCTAGATCTGAATGAATGAAATAATCTTATTAAATACTTTTTTCTTTACATAGTTGAATGTGCTGACAATAAAATCACACAAAAATTATCAATGGAAATCAAATTTATCAACCCACGGAGGTCTGGATTTGGAGTCACACTCAAAATTAAAGTGGAAAACCACACTACAGGCTGATCCAACTTTGATGTAATGTCCTTAAAAAAAGTCAAAATGAGGCTCAGTAGTGTGTGTGGCCTCCACGTGCCTGTATGACCTCCCTACAACGCCTGGGCATGCTCCTGATGAGGTGGCGGATGGTCTCCTGAGGGATCTCCTCCCAGACATGGACTAAAGCATCCGCCAACTCCTGGACAGTGTTTGGTGCAACGTGGCATTGGTGGATGGAGCGAGACATGATGTCCCAGATGTGCTCAATTGGATTCAGGTCTGGGGAACGGGCAGGCCAGTCCATAGCATCAATGTCTTCCTCTTGCAGGAACCGCTGACACACTCCAGCCACATGAGGTCTAGCATTGTCTTGCATTAGGAGGAACCCAGGGCCAACCGCACCAGCATATGGTCTCACAAGGGGTCTGAGGAGCTCATCTCGGTACCTAATGGCAGTCAGGCTACCTCTGGCGAGCACATGGAGGGCTGTGCGGCCCCCCAAAGAAATGCCACCCCACACCATGACTGACTCACCGCCAGACCAGTCATGCTGGAGGATGTTGCAGGCAGCAGAACGTTCTCCACGGCGTCTCCAGACTCTGTCACGTCTGTCACATGTGCTCAGTGTGAACCTGCTTTCATCTGTGAAGAGCACAGGGCGCCAGTGGCGAATTTGCCAATCTTGGTGTTCTCTGGCAAATGCCAAACGTCCTGCACCGTGTTGGGCTGTAAGCACAACCCCGACCTGTGGACGTCGTGCCCTCATACCACCCTCATGGAGTCTGTTTCTGACCGTTTGAGCAGACACATGCACATTTGTGGCCTGCTGGAGGTCATTTTGCAGGGCTCTGGCAGTGCTCCTCCTGCTCCTCCTTGCACAAAGGCGGAGGTAGCAGTCCTGCTGCTGGGTTGTTGCCCTCCTACGGCCTCCTCCATGTCTCCTGATGTACTGGCCTGTCTCCTGGTAGCGCCTCCATGCTCTGGACACTACGCTGACAGACACAGCAAACCTTCTTGCCACAGCTCGCATTGATGTGCCATCCTGGATGAGCTGCACTACCTGAGCCACTTGTGTGGGTTGTAGACTCCGTCTCATGCTACCACTAGAGTGAAAGCACCGCCAGCATTCAAAAGTGACCAAAACATCAGCCAGGAAGCATAGGAACTGAGAAGTGGTCTGTGGTCACCACCTGCAAAACCAATCCTTTATTTGGGGGTGTCTTGCTAATTGCCTATAATTTCCACCTGTTGTCTATTCCATTTGCACAACAGCATGTGACATTTATTGTCAATCAGTGTTGCTTCCTAAGTGGACAGTTTGATTTCACAGAAGTGTGATTGACTTGGAGTTACATTGTGTTGTTTAAGTGTTCCCTTTATTTTTTTGAGCAGTGTATTATTGATCGATTGACTATGACTTTTCAAATCTCCCAGCAGACAAAATGTAATGCACGCCCCCATCCACACCGACGGGGCTGTAGTGGAGCAGGTCGAGAGATTCAAGTTCCTCTGTGTCCACATCACTAAGGATCTATCATGGGTTTTTGGCAGCGGAATCACAAGGCACAAGGCAATGTATCTTAAACTAATTTCTCCAAAACTAAATATGTGTTGATTTTAGTTGGCAGGGGTCTTCAACATTATTGTGTTTTGATGTATTTCTACCTTTTTAGACTTTCTGTTAGATGTTGTCCAAGACCCCTTTTCCATCTGTTTGACCAGAAATCAAAGCCATTACTTTATTACATTACTTACTCCTATGTATATATATATGCCTTCATTTCTCAACAATATAGACTCTTAGCTTTCATTTGACATCCAATTTGACATGCTCCTATGAAGTTCACATGTGGGTGCTGATGGGCCCTGTTAGATGGAAACAGTTACAGTCTCATAGTGGGGCAGCAGGTAGCTTAGTGGTTAAGAGCGTTGTGCCAGTAGCCGAAAGGTCGCTGGTTCTAATCCCCGAGCCGACTAGGTGAAAAAATCTGTCGATGTGCCCTTGAGCAAGGCGCTTAACCCTAATTGCTCCTGTAAGTCGCTCTGGATAAGAGCATCTGCTAAATGACTAAAAATGTAATGATATAGTGAGCCAACGCCTTAAATTCACCACCAATAGGATGGCACCCTATCCCCCCAGTGCACTTCTTTTGGCCCTATTCCCTAATGTCAATGTCATGTAGAATTTCTGTTCCTCTCTTGATACAACAGACTACAGATATTCATGGCCCCATGTGTGTTTAACTCTGTGAGAAGCAACCTTGCCAAGTAGTCACACACATACGTGTGTATTATTCAAGATGCCGCCCCCCCCCCCCCCACCACACACACCACTCATCATACATCCAGTACAGTAGCAGTACCCAGGCTACAGTACTCACAGCAGGAGATGTGATGAGGCTGCAGTACTCACAGCAGGAGATGTGATGAGGCTACAGTACTCACAGCAGGAGATGTGATGAGGCTACAGTACTCACAGCAGGAGATGTGATGAGGCTGCAGTACTCACAGCAGGAGATGTGATGAGGCTACAGTACTCACAGCAGGAGATGTGATGAGGCTACAGTACTCACAGCAGGAGATGTGATGAGGCTGCAGTACTCACAGCAGGAGATGTGATGAGGCTGCAGTACTCACAGCAGGAGATGTGATGAGGCTCCAGTACTCACAGCAGGAGATGTGATGAGGCTACAGTACTCACAGCAGGAGATGTGATGAGGCTCCAGTACTCACAGCAGGAGATGTGATGAGGCTACAGTACTCACAGCAGGAGATGTGATGAGGCTGCAGTACTCACAGCAGGAGATGTGATGAGGCACTTAGTTGGTTTGATAAATACAATGTCTATCTGTATTCACCCAATATTCACACTCCTACGTCCCAAATGGCACCCTCTTCCCTACATAATCCACTACTTTAGACCAAAGGGTGTCGAGGAGCAGAGGTAAGGCTGCGTGAAACAGGGTGTGTGTGCGTGTGTTCGCACCGATAATGAATAAACAGAAAAACACTGCCTCCATATCACAGCCTCCGGGTATTACTGGGAGCAGCTAACCAATCAGACACAGCAGCAGAGTCCCATGGCCCCAGCAGAGATATACTACCCACGACTCCTGACAGTCAAGACACTCCACTCAGGCTGGAGTGTTCGAAAACAAATCACATTTTAATCAATTCCCATATCTATTGGGTGAAATACCACAGTGTGCCATCACAGCAGCAAGATTTGTGACCTGTTGCCACAAGAAAAGGGCAACCAGTGAAGAACAAACACCATTGTAAATACATTTGTACTTTAACTATTTGCACATCATTACAACACTGTATATAGCCATAATATGACATTTGAAATGTCTTTATTCTTTTGGAACTTCTGAGTGTAATGTTTACTGTTCATTTCTGATTGTTTATTTCACTTTAGTTTATTATCTATTTCACTTGCTTTGGTAATGTAAACATATGTTTCCCATGCCAATAAAGCCCCTTAAATTGTAGCTTGGTATCTTTCACATGGCTTTGAACGAGCTGAGAGACAAAGCAAGAAGAGCGTTCTATGCCATTAAAAGGAACATTAAAATTGAAATTCCAATTAGAATCTGGCTAAAAATGTTTCAATCAGTTATAGAACCAATTGCTCTATATGGCAGCGAAGTATGGGGTCCGCTCTCTAATAATGAATTTACCAAATGGGACAAACATCCAATTGAAATACTGCATGCAGAGTTTTGCAAGACTATATTGCAAGTGCAAAGAAAAACTCAAAATAACGCATGTAGAGCAGAATTGGGCCAATACCCCCTCCTTATTCAAATAGATAAAAAGAGCCATCAAATTTAACAACCATCTAAAAACAAGTGACCCCAAAACATTTAAATCACACAGATGGCAGGCCCTCCGGTTTCTCTCAGAGCGAGAAAGAACGAGACAGACAGAGCGCGAGAGAGAGACAGAGCTCGCGAGAGAGAGAGAGAGAGAGACAGAGCTCGCGAGAGAGAGAGAGAGTGACAGAGCTCGCGAGAGAGAGAGAGTGACAGAGCTCGCGAGAGAGAGAGAGAGTGACAGAGCTCGAGAGAGAGAGTGACAGAGCTCGCGAGAGAGAGAGAGACAGAGCTCGTGCGAGAGAGAGACAGAGCTCGCGAGAGAGAGAGAGAGAGAGAGACAGAGCTCGCGAGAGAGAGAGAGAGACAGAGCTCGCGAGAGAGAGAGAGAGAGTGACAGAGCTCGCGAGAGAGAGAGAGAGTGACAGAGCTCGCGAGAGAGAGAGAGACAGAGCTCGCGAGAGAGAGAGAGACAGAGCTCGAGAGAGAGAGACAGAGCTCGCGAGAGAGAGACAGAGCTCGCGAGAGAGAGAGACAGAGCTCGCGAGAGAGAGAGAGAGAGAGAGACAGAGCTCGCGAGAGAGAGAGAGAGACAGAGCTCGCGAGAGAGAGACAGAGCTCGCGAGAGAGAGAGAGACAGAGCTCGCGAGAGAGAGAGAGACAGAGCTCGCGAGAGAGAGAGAGTGACAGAGCTCGCGAGAGAGAGAGAGTGACAGAGCTCGCGAGAGAGAGAGAGTGACAGAGCTCGCGAGAGAGAGAGAGAGACAGAGCTCGCGAGAGAGAGAGAGAGAGACAGAGAGAGAGACAGAGCTCGCGAGAGAGAGAGAGAGAGAGACAGAGCTCGCGAGAGAGAGAGAGAGACAGAGCTCGCGAGAGAGAGAGAGAGACAGAGCTCGCGAGAGAGAGAGAGAGAGTGACAGAGCTCGCGAGAGAGAGAGAGAGTGACAGAGCTCGCGAGAGAGAGAGAGACAGAGCTCGCGAGAGAGAGAGAGACAGAGCTCGCGAGAGAGAGAGTGACAGAGCTCGAGAGAGAGAGAGAGAGAGAGACAGAGCTCGCGAGAGAGAGAGAGAGACAGAGCTCGCGAGAGAGAGACAGAGCTCGCGAGAGAGAGCGAGAGACAGAGCGACAGAGCTCGAGAGAGAGAGAGAGACAGAGCTCGCGAGAGAGAGAGAGACAGAGCTCGAGAGAGAGAGACAGAGCTCGCGAGAGAGAGACAGAGCTCGCGAGAGAGAGAGACAGAGCTCGCGAGAGAGAGAGAGAGAGAGAGACAGAGCTCGCGAGAGAGAGAGAGAGACAGAGCTCGCGAGAGAGAGACAGAGCTCGCGAGAGAGAGAGAGACAGAGCTCGCGAGAGAGAGAGAGACAGAGCTCGCGAGAGAGAGAGAGTGACAGAGCTCGCGAGAGAGAGAGAGTGACAGAGCTCGCGAGAGAGAGAGAGTGACAGAGCTCGCGAGAGAGAGAGAGAGACAGAGCTCGCGAGAGAGAGAGAGAGAGACAGAGAGAGAGACAGAGCTCGCGAGAGAGAGAGAGAGAGAGACAGAGCTCGCGAGAGAGAGAGAGAGACAGAGCTCGCGAGAGAGAGAGAGAGACAGAGCTCGCGAGAGAGAGAGAGAGAGTGACAGAGCTCGCGAGAGAGAGAGAGAGTGACAGAGCTCGCGAGAGAGAGAGAGACAGAGCTCGCGAGAGAGAGAGAGACAGAGCTCGCGAGAGAGAGAGTGACAGAGCTCGAGAGAGAGAGAGAGAGAGAGACAGAGCTCGCGAGAGAGAGAGAGAGACAGAG
Organism: Coregonus lavaretus; assembly: GCF_964263955.1. Lineage (NCBI taxonomy): Eukaryota > Metazoa > Chordata > Actinopteri > Salmoniformes > Salmonidae > Coregonus > Coregonus lavaretus. Next base: position 636,693 of record NW_028163741.1, read on the forward strand.
CTCGCGAGAGAGAGACAGAGCTCGCGAGAGAGAGCGAGAGACAGAGCGACAGAGCTCGAGAGAGAGAGAGAGAGACAGAGCTCGCGAGAGAGAGAGACAGAAAGCTTGAGCGAGAGAGCGAGAGCGCGAGAGGGAGAGATGAGAACATGTGATTCAGAGGGTGAATGGGCAAGACAAAATATTTAAGTGCCTTTGAACTGGGTATGGTAGTATTTGCCAGGCGCTCCGGTTTGTGTCAAGACCTGCAACGCTGCTGGGTTTTTCACGCTCAATAGTTTCCTGTGTGTATCAAGAATGGTCCACCACCCAACGGACATCCAGCCAACTTGACACAAGTATGGGAAGCATTGGAGTCAACATGGGCCAGCATCCCTGTGGAAGCATTGGAGTCAACATGGGCCAGCATCCCTGTGGAAGCATTGGAGTCAACATGGGCCAGCATCCCTGTGGAAGCATTGGAGTCAACATGGGCCAGCATCCCTGTGGAAGCATTGGAGTCAACATGGGCCAGCATCCCTGTGGAAGCATTGGAGTCAACATGGGCCAGCATCCCTGTGGAAAGCTTTCGACGCCTTTTAGTCCACGCCCTGACGAATTGGGGGGGTGTTCCATAATTAAAGTGACCAGTGTTCAATGACTATGTACATTACAGGCAGGGTAGAGTAACAGGTGGTAGCTGGTTAGTAACAGTGACTAATGTTCAGGACAGGGTACTGGGCAGAGGCCGGCTAGTGGTGGCTGTTTAACAGTCTGATGGCCTGGAGATAGAAGCTGTTTTTCAGTCTCTCTGTCCCAGCTTTGATGCACCTGTACTGTCTCCGCCTTCTAGATGGTAGCCGGGTGAACAGGCTGTGGCTCGTGTGGCTGAGCACTACTGTAGCACAACATTCAGACAGGACAGCACAGCATTCAGACAGGACAACACAACCCTACTGTAGCACAACATTCAGACAGGACAACACAACCCTACTGTAGCACAACATTCAGACAGGACAGCACAGCATTCAGACAGGACAACACAACCCTACTGTAGCACAACATTCAGACAGGACAACACAACCCTACTGTAGCACAACATTCAGACAGGACAGCACAGCATTCAGACAGGACAACACAACCCTACTGTAGCACAACATTCAGACAGGACAACACAACCCTACTGTAGCACGACATTCAGACAGGACAACACAACCCTACTGAAGCACAACATTCAGACAGGTGCAACACAAAATATTTGGTGTTCTTAATGTTTTGTACACTCAGTGTATAAATATACAGATCAAGTATATAGCCTCTATTTAACTAACATAATTTCTAGTTGAGAGAGTTTACTTACTGCTCAGCTCTTGGGACAAGTGTAAACAACTTCAAACCCAAGAGCGGAGCCCAGAAACAAGCACTCTCAGTCAGCTGGTGTTGGACCTAACCAGACAAGCTGACACCAGCACTGCTTCAAAAGAAAGAATGCAAATGAACCAATCAAAGGACTCGTATTTACAACATTGGAAAAACGAAACTAAATCTCAAAGCCGACTAAATTGCTATCTGGCCCTAAACAGAGAATATGAATTGGCTGATTATCTCTACTCTGTCAGAGATACGAAGCAGAGACAGATCCTTACCAAGTACATCCTTACCACCATTTACATTTACATTATTTAGCAGACGCTCTTATCCAGAGCGACTTACAGTTAGTCACATATTTGTATGTATTTTACATACTGGCCCCCCGCGGGAATCGAACCCACAACCCTGGCATTGCAAACACCATGCTCTACCAACATCCCTGCCGGCCATTCCCTCCCCTACCCTGGACCAATTGTGCACCGCCCCATGGGTCTCCCGGTCACGGCCGGCTACGACAGAGCCTGGATTCGAACCAGGATCTCTAGTGGCACAGCTAGCACTGCGATGCAGTGCCTTAGACCACTGCGCCACTCGGGACACTAACCAACAATTGGCAATAGAAACCAGAAGACATAAAAAGACATGGCTACCCAAAGAGGAGCGCGTATGTGGTCACTGCACGACAGGGGAGGTAGAAACAGAGATGCACTTTCTCCCTTACAGTGATAAATATTCCTCACCAAGAGATTCATTATTCACAGAAATTACTACATTTATTCCAATTTTTACCTCATTAAACCCAGAGGAAAAACAAGAAATACTAATGGGCGAAGGAGTAACGGCTCCTCTTGCAGCCAAATATGTATTTTCCTGCCACAGCCTGAGGGACACTGGATAATAACATCTGCATAGTAAACAGTAACTTACTTATTATTGTTATTACAAATAGTAGTAGTAATGGTAGTAGGGGTGATGGTAATGATAGCAGTTTAATGGATGTTAGGGGTGGTAGTAGTAGTAGTAATGATGATGGTAGTAGGGGTGATGGTAATGATAGCAGTTTAATGATGGTGGTGGTAGTAGTAGTGGTAATGATGATGGTAGTAGGGGTGATGGTAATGATATCAGTTTAATGATGGTGGTGGTAGTAGTGGTAGTAATGATGATGGTAGTAGGGGTAATGATAGCAGTTTAATGATGGTGGTGGTAGTAGTAGTAGTAATGATGATGGTAGTAGGGGTGATGGTAATGATAGCAGTTTAATGATGGTGGTAGTAGTAGTAGTAATGATGATGGTAGTAGGGGTGATGGTAATGATAGCAGTTTAATGATGGTGGTGGTAGTAGTGGTAGTAATGATGATGGTAGTAGGGGTGATGGTAATGATAGCAGTTTAATGATGGTGGTAGTAGTAGTAATGATAATGGTAGTTGGGGTGATGGTAATGATAGCAGTTTAATGGATGTTAGGGGTGGTAGTAATGACAGCAGTTTAATGATGGTGGTGGTAGTAGTAGTAGTAATGATGATGGTAGTAGGGGTGATGGTAATGATGGCAGTTTAATGATGGTGGTGGTAGTAGTGGTAGTAATGATGATGGTAGTAGGGGTGATGGTAATGATAGCAGTTTAATGATGATGGTGGTAGTAGTAGTAGTAATGATGATGGTAGTAGGGGTGATGGTAATGATAGCAGTTTAATGATGGTGGTGGTGGTAGTAGTAATGATGATGGTAGTAGGGGTGATGGTAATGATAGCAGTTTAATGATGATGGTAGTAGGGGTGGTAGTAATGATGATGGTAGTTGTAGTACTGATGTAATGGTGAGGCCATTCTACTGTTATTTCTATTCACTATTATCATTCTGTTATTACTATTATTTATGTTTTATTTTATTCCACTGCCTTCGGAAAGTATTCACACCCCTTGACTTTTATCACATTGATTAAATAGAGATGTTGTGTCACTGGCCTACACACAATACCTAATAAAGTGGAAGGCTGCTCTTAGACATTTTTACAAATTAAATCAAAAATGAAAAGCACAAATGTCTTGAGTCAATAAGTATTCAACCCCTTTGTTATGGCAAGCCTAAATCATTTCAGGAGTAATAATTTGCTTAACAAGTCACATAATAAGTTGCATGGACTCATTCTGTGTGCAATAATAGTGTTTAACATGACTTTTGAATGACTACCTCATCTCTGCACCCACACATACAATTATCTGTAAGGTCCCTCAGTCGAGCAGTGAATTTTAAAGCAGAGATTCAACCACAAAGATCAGGGAGGTTTTCCAGTGCCTCGCAAAGAAGGGCACCTATTGGTAGACAGGTTAAAAAAAAAAGCTGACATTGCATATCCCTTTGAGCATGGTGAAGTTATTAATTACAATTTGGATGGTGTATCAATACACCCAGTCACTACAAAGATACAGGCATCCTTTGTAACTCAGTTGCCAGAGAGGAAGGAAACCGCTCAGGGATTTCACCATGAGTTTAATGGTGACTTTAAAACAGTTACAGAGTTTAATGGCTGTTATAGGAGAAAACTGAGGATGGATCAACAACATTGTAGTTATTCCACAATACTAACCTAAATGACACAGTGAAAAGAAGGAAGCCTGTACAGAATAAATATATTCCAAAACATGCATCCTGTTTGCAATAAGGCACTGCAAAAAATATCCTGATTACAAAGTGTTATGTTTTGGGCAAATCCAACACATCACTGAGTACCACTTCATATTTTCAAGCATGGTGGTGGTAGCATCATGTTATGGGTATGTGGTCCTCTGTAGCTCAGCTGGTAGAGCATGGCGCTTGTAACGCCAAGATAGTGGGTTCGATCCCCGGGACCACCCATACACAAAAATGTATGCACGCATGACTGTAAGTCGCTTTGGATAAAAGCGTCTGCTAAATGGCATATTATTTATTATTATGCTTGTCATCGGCAAGGACTAGTGAGTTTCTTAGGTTAAATATGAACAGTATTTCATTTTCAATACATTTGTAAACAGTTCTAAAAACATGTTTTCACTTTGTCATTAGGGGATTTTGTGTTTAGATGGGTTAGAAATAAAATCGATTACCGTAATTTTAGGACTATAAGCCGCGCCTTTTTTCCCATTTTTTGACCCTGCGGCTTATATAACGGTGCGGCTAATCTATGGATTTTTACAGCTAACGGCCACTAGAAGACCTCCTAAATCTATGGATTTTACAGGTTACAGTCCACCAACTTTAACTCTATGGGCTCTATGACCGGTCCGCGCCCCCCACCTTTAAGCGGCGGGCTCCAGCAGGAAAAGCTGGAGGCCGGAAAAGAGTGAGACAGGTAGCGCGCAAAAGTAAAAGTGGAACCGAGAGTGGTACGAGAGACAGAACGAGAGACAGAACGAGAGCAAGACAGACAGACATTACGAGAGCGATACAGTTTGTCTCTTTCCCGACAATCCCCTCTGTGCACGAACCCTTACATTTGGTAATTAAACATTAAAACACCTGCGGCTTATAGTCCAGTGCGGCTTATATATGTACACATCATTCAATATCATTCAATTTAGCTGCTGCGGCTTATACTCCGGTGCGCCTTATAGTGCGGAAAATACGGTAAATCAATTTTGAATTCAGGCTGTAACAGAAAATGTGGAATAAGTCAAGGGGTACGAATACTTTGTGAAGGCACTATATTTTGTATAGTTGATAAAACAGCTTGAATTAGAAGAGGAGAAAGAAAACCAAGCAAAGCGAATTGGCAGAATTATGAATGTGAGGAGGGAAGAATGTCATGATTTGATGCACAGCGTCTCAAGACGTTTCCCTGTGATTAAAAGGCTTTGGCAGGCAGCTGGAGGGTGTTAAGAAGTGCGGTTTGGCGGGTCATGTTTCGGAGGACGCATGACCCCACCTTCGACCTCTCCCGAGCCCGTTGGGGAGTTGCAGTGATGAGACAAGATCGAAATTGGGGAGAAAAAGGGGGTCAACAACAACAACAAAATAATAAAGGATTTAACAGTTAATTAAATATGGAGCTGTAAGCATTATCTCAGACAGAGAGAGGGAGAGAGAGGGAGAGAGAGGGGGAGAGGGAGAGAGAGGGGGAGAGGGAGAGGGAGAGAGGGAGAGGGAGAGAGATAGAGAGAAAGAGTGTCACAGAGAAAGAGAGAGTGTCACAGAGAGAGAGAGGGAGAGGGAGAGAGAGTGTCACAGAGAGAGAGAGAGAGAGACAGAGAGAGAGAGAGAGAGAGAGAGAGAGAGGGTCACAGAGAGAGGGAGAGGGAGAGGGAGAGAGAGTGTCACAGAGAGAGAGAGACAGAGAGAGAGAGAGAGAGAGAGAGAGAGAGGAGAGGGAGAGAGAGAGAGAGGAGAGGGAGAGGGAGAGAGAGAGAGAGAGAGAGAGGGAGGAGAGGGAGAGCGTCACAGAGAAAGAGAGAGAGAAAGAAGGAACACACCTGAAAACAGTAGAGCACTCACTGTCCTACCTGTTATTAGGTAACACCAGAGACAGACAGACAGTCTTACCTCTATGAAGATGAAGCATGGGATGATGGAGTAGCTGCGCTGTGTGTTGTCAGAAGCCATGTCTCAGCAAGGGACGGATCAGTCTGGATCTCAGTCTACAGGAGGAGAAGGACTGTTAATATCCAGAAATATTGGAGTCCCATTCTGATTCCCGTTCCTAAGTTCCTGGAGTCGGGAATAGACTCCAAGAGTCAATTCCAAACCATGAGCTGACTCCAGAAAAATACAAAACACAACGTCACAGGACAGAGGGGGTTTGACTGGGTATCTGGACAACACACAGTAAAACTACAAGACAGGGTTCATCATTCTAAAAACACTGGCTGCATAGAGTACATGGGTGTTATACAAACATGGTTGGCAATGACTAAATAGACTGGTCTCTGAGCACTGACAAGAGAGTTGGTGAAGACTGGAGGAGAGAGAGAGAGAGGAGGAGAGCTGATGATGTGTAGAGGAAGACGGGAGAGGAAGGGGAGAGAACAGAGATCAGACTGAGTGACGTGATGTGAAAGGATAGGGCAGCTAACGAGCTGAAGAGATCTGACATGAGAGGCTATGTGATTGATTTCGCAAACACAGCATGCTCTAGGAAAGAGCAGGTTGGTATTTATTGTCATGAATCCTGCCCTGGAGGCAGCTTTGCTCTGGTCACTAGCTGGCACAGCCACAAAATCTGATCTTAAACCTAACCACACTACTAACCCCATCCTTAAATTTAGACCAAAAGCAATTTGTTTTCATGCATTTTTACAATATAGCCAATTTTGACTTTGCAGCTGGCCCATGTAGCGGAAATCGCTTAATTCTGCCTCCAGGGCAAGATTCATGACAATAAACGTCAACCTGCTAGGAAAGAGTCCAGGGGACACGGCCACACAGGGACACACACACGGGGACAAACACACGGGGACAAACACACGGGGACAAACACACACAGGGACAAACACACAGCACGCTCTAGGAAAGGAAAGAGGAAAGGTAACATCAGGGACACAGGTCTTTCCAGACCCATCATTCAGAATGGAAAACTGACAGATCCTGACTGATAGTGTTCAAGAGGGTCCTCATCCTGACAGTGAAAACTCTTTCTACCTGGTTTATCATCTACCGCTTCACCTTCCTTTACAGCAACTGACTGAATGAGGGCCCAAGTATGGGGCTGCTGAATTTACAAAGGAAAAGATACCAATGAATGCTTATGGTTGTTTGAAATTGAAATTAAAAGATTTGAAGATGTTATCGCAGGTGTAGCGAAATGCTTGTGTTTATAGCTCCAACAGTGCAGTAATACCTAGCAATAATATACAACAATTGCGCACATAATCCAGGACGAAAATCAGTTATTTAGGATGAGCCATGACTAGAATACAGTATATACACAGAGTACCAAACATTAAGAAAACCTGCTCTTCCATGACATAGACTGACCAGGTGAATACAGGTGAAAGCTATGATCCCTTATTGATGCCACTTCAATCAGTGTAGATCAGGGCTCTCCAACCCGGTCCCTGGAGAGCTACCCTCCTGTAGGTTAACTCCAACCCGGTCCCTGGAGAGCTACCCTCCTGTAGGTTAACTCCAACCCGGTCCCTGGAGAGCTACCCTCCTGTAGGTTAACTCCAACCCGGTCCCTGGAGAGCTACCCTCCTGTAGGTTAACTCCTACCCTCCTGTAGGTTAACTCCAACCCGGTCCCTGGAGAGCTACCCTCCTGTAGGTTAACTCCAACCCCAGTTGTAACTAACCCGATTCAGCTTATCAACCAGCTAATTATTAGAATCAGGTGCGCTAGATTGGGGTTGGGGTGAAAACCTACAGGACGGTAGCTCTTAACCCAATATTGACCCAGCGCTGGGTTTAATTAACCCAATACTGTGTTTGGCCAATATTGACCCAGCGCTGGGTTGAATTAACCCAATGCTGTGTTTGACCAATATTGACCCAGCGCTGGGTTTAATTAACCCAATACTGTGTTTGGCCAATATTGACCCAGCGCTGGGTTGAATTAACCCAATGCTGTGTTTGACCAATATTGACCCAGCGCTGGGTTTAATTAACCCAATACTGTGTTTGGCCAATATTGACCCAGCGCTGGGTTGAATTAACCCAATGCTGTGTTTGACCAATATTGACCCAGCGCTGGGTTGAATTAACCCAATATTGACCCAGCGCTGGGTTTAATTAACCCAATACTGTGTTTGGCCAATATTGACCCAGCGCTGGGTTGAATTAACCCAATGCTGTGTTTGACCAATATTGACCCAGCGCTGGGTTGAATTAACCCAATATTGACCCAGCGCTGGGTTGAATTAACCCAATGCTGTGTTTTTCCCCAATATTGACCCAGCGCTGGGTTGAATTAACCCAATGCTGTGTTTTTCCCCAATATTGACCCAGCGCTGGGTTGAATTAACCCAATGCTGTGTTTTTCCCCAATATTGACCCAGCGCTGGGTTGAATTAACCCAATATTGACCCAGCGCTGGGTTGAATTAACCCAATGCTGTGTTTTTCCCCAATATTGACCCAGCGCTGGGTTTAATTAACCCAATGCTGTGTTTGACCAATATTGACCCAGCGCTGGGTTGAATTAACCCAATGCTGTGTTTTTTCCCAATATTGACCCAGCGCTGGATTGTCAAAATGACCCCAATTGGGTTATTTTTAACCCTGCATTTTTTAGAATAACAATCATTCATTTTGGGAAAATAATATCAATTGCCATATTAGGCATAACTAAATTTCTACCTTTTAAGATGCCAAAATATAAATTGTTTTCAGTATCCTGATGCTGTTTTGTTTTCTGATTGTTTCAATGCATGCATTCAACAAGCTTTGGACGAAGGACTTCCACAGGGACACCATCTCCAAAGTTCACTCAAAAAGGCAATAGTTCTGAACTGGGTTGGATTTAGTTTTAATTATTACAATCTTGTTAATTATCTTTTAAACTTCCATTGGTTAATCAATTGCTCAGTTACGACTTGGCTAATTTAAATAATCATGTAGTTGTCCCTTTAAACATCCTAAGGTCAACATTCCCATAGAGTTCACATTTCTCTCATGTAAATGTTGTGTTCTGTATAAAAACATTAAATAAAACCATTAATTTGGGAAATATCCAGTCTTTGCTATTTCATTCATTACCAGGCTGATGACTTCAAGCTGTATTGAATGTATTTGTATCTGTTAAAGACGTTGAATACATGTTGTTTAGTATATTTACTACATTTATACTGAACAAAAATATTAAAGCAAGATGTAAAGTTTTGGTCCCATGTTTCATGGGCTGAAATAAAAGATCCCAGAAAATTGTCCATACACACAAAAAGCTGATGAAACAGCATGATCATTACACAGGTGCACCTTGTGCTGGGGATAATACAAGTTTTGTCACAACATAATGCCACAGATGTCTCAAGTTGAGGGAGTGTGCAATTGGCATGCTGACTGTTGCCAGAGAATTGAATGTTCATTTCTCTACCATAAGCCCCCTCCAACTTCGTTTTAGAGAATTTGGCAGTATGTCCAACCGGCCTCACAACCGCAGACCACGTGTAGCCATGCCAGCCCAGGATATCCGACTTCTTCACCTGCGGGATTGTCTGAGGAGGGGGGTACTGAGGAGTATTTCTGTCTGTAATAAAGCTCTTTTGTGGGGAAAAACTCATTCTGATTGGCTGGGCCTGGCTCCCCAGTGGGTGGGCCTGGCTCCCCAGTGGCTGGGCCTGGCTCCCCAGTGGCTGGGCCTGGCTCCCCAGTGGGGGGGCCTATGGCCACCCATGGCTGCGCCACTGCCCAGTCATGTGAAATCCATAAATTATGGCATCATTAATTTCAATTGTCTGATTTCCTTCTATGAACTGTAACTCAGTAAAATCTTTGAAATTGTTGCATGTTGCATTTTTGTAATTTGCATATTCATACTGTGTTTGCAGCATGTTCGGCACAAGTTTCCCAGAATTGTTTTCCGGAAGTGACAAGTTGCCGCAAAATTTACCGCAACAGTTTGCCACAAAACGAATTTGCATGTGAAAAAAAATGAGCTCGCCACAAATTTGCGTCAGATTGGCCATAGGTTTGCCACAGCTGTTTGCCAGAAGCCTGTTGTTCTGCTAAGGTACCAGAGCCATGGGGAGGGAATTCCTAGGCTGCAGAAATAGGCTACATTTATTTAGTAGGCTGCTCAAACTTTTACAAGCCGCAACGGTTTACACTTTATATGGCCTGCGTATGATCTAATGAACGAAAGTCTGAATTAATGTAATAATTTTTACTGAATGGTCTAAAAACAAAATAGGCTTACATCTTGCACTGTGTATCTACCGAGTTGTTGTCCTTCCAAACTGGGGAATTCACTCATACAGCACCCGATTCCACCACGGTGTTGCAGTACTCATACAGCACCCGATTCCACCACGGTGTTGCAGTCTATTCCCTTTATCATAACAGCTGACTTTTTTGCGGCTCACCGTCTGACCCGACGCAGGACTGTCCTAATTATTATCCCAATAGGGTACATGCAGATAGACAACCCCATGCTTCAGACTCTTCATTTATAGCCACTATCGTTTTTACAAATCATTTTACTAACATGTTTTGAGCTAATTTCTAGAGGTGGAAATTATATTTTAGATGGTGTCAGCAGAATATTTTTTTTCATTCATTTTGGTGTCCTTTTAAAAATGTCACCAGATCGTCCGAAGGCCTGAGACTTGAAACGAACTACCTCAGCTCGGAGTCGGCTCAAGTAGGCAACTAGAGACTATGCTGACAATATGTTTGTGAGATGCCGGACATAAAGGCAATTTTAAAATCGTCCGGCGACTCCTGCCGTGTCTACAGATATCCCCCAAACAAACAAACTGATTATGGAGAATGAGTGACAACTGGTCGCTTATAGATACAGTCAGTCAGGTGGCTAGCTGCCGGCAGAGACTTCTATTGCAGTAATGTTGAAGGGCTCTGGCTAGTATTACTAAGCCAGCTAGAAGGATGAAGTAAGAAGCTAACGTTAAACGGAGCCTACCTCAGCAGGAGCAAAGAAATAGGCCACTAAGTTCTCATAATAACGTGTCTCTACAGAGAGTAGGCTACTGAAACAGACAGTGATGTGGTGCTCAGTGGTGAGGCTGAGGCAGGCTGCAACGCATGCAGGAAGCAAGCAGAGAGGTTAGTACATGTGGTTCCCAAACATGAGGTCGGGGACCCATGTGGGGTCCCCTGAGAAAATCTGCACTAATCTTATCAAACAAGTTAGGAACTTTAAAAAATAAAATAAGATGTTTCAATATGATAATCTCCACATGGCCTATAGACCTACATTAAAATGCAATCAACATGCAAACAGTTATAATCTTATCTCAACCTCCCACTGGAGTTAGTTTACCCATTAACACCACATCACTGATATTAATACAGAATCGTAAGTGATATTCTAATAATTCATGTCAATGTGATAATACGATAATCTGTGTGCTTCATTGACGTCTGTTTGCGTGGAGCTTGATTAGTAATGCCTAGGAATACAAATGTGAACGCTATGGGGAGTACCAGGGGGGAGTACCAGGGGGAGTACGGGGGGAGTACCAGGGGGGAGTACCGGGGGGAGTACCAGGGGGGAGTACCAGGGGGAGTACGGGGGGAGTACCAGGGGGGAGTACCAGGGGGAGTACCAGGGGGGAGTACCGGGGGGAGTACCAGGGGGGAGTACCAGGGGGAGTAAAGGGGGAGTACCAGGGGAGTACCAGGAGGAGTACCAGGAGGAGTACCAGGGGAGTACAGGGGGAGTACCAGGGGGAGTACCAGGGGGAGTCCCAGGGGAGTACCGGGGGGAGTACCAGGGGGAGTCCCAGGGGAGTACCGGGGGGAGTACCAGGGGAGTACAGGGGGAGTACCAGGGGAGTACCAGGGGGAGTACCAGGGGGAGTACCAGGGGGAGTACAGGGGGAGTACCAGGGGAGTACAGGGGGAGTACCAGGGGAGTACAGGGGGAGTACCAGGGGAGTACCAGAGGGAGTACCAGGGGGAGTACCAGGGGGAGTACCAGGGGAGTACCAGGGGGAGTACCAGGGGGGAGTACCAGGGGGGAGTACCAGGGGGGAGTACCAGGGGGAGTACAGGGGGAGTACCAGGGGAGTACCAGGGGAGTACAGGGGAGTACAGGGGGAGTACAGGGGGGAGTACCAGGGGAGTACCGGGGGAGTACAGGGGGAGTACAGGGGGAGTACAGGGGAGTACCGGGGGAGTACCAGGGGAGTACCAGAGGGAGTACCAGGGGAGTACAGGGGGAGTACCGGGGGAGTACCGGGGGAGTACCGGGGGAGTACCAGGGGGAGTACCGGGGGGAGTACCAGGGGGAATACCGGGGGGAGTACAGGGGGAGTACCAGGGGGAGTACCAGGGGAGTACCAGGGGGAGTACCAGGGGGAGTACCAGGGGGGAGTACCAGGGGGAGTACAGGGGGAGTACCAGGGGGGAGTACCAGGGGGAGTACAGGGGGAGTACCAGGGGAGTACCAGGGGGAGTACAGGGGGAGTACAGGGGGGAGTACCAGGGGAGATTGTGGCGTCTCAAATGGAATCCTATTCCCTATATAGTGCATTACTTTTGAACATAGGGAATGGTCAAAAGTAGAGCACTATACTAGCTGACGGACCTATCACGTAGGATGATGATGATGATGGTGTGCCCCTGACGTCATTGATGGTATAAATGAGATTACCCAATAGAGGTGAAGTCAATCATGTAGGATGGATGAGGTTGCTGTTGAAATCACCCACATTGATATCATAATACTGTGTAGCTAAATAGCAACAAGAAGGTGTTGGGAGGATGCTGTGGAGTTGGGGTGTGGGGCCGTGTTGGGAGGATGCTGTGGAGTTGGAGTGTGGTGGGAGGATGCTGTGGAGTTGGGGTGTGGTGGGAGGATGCTGTGGAGTTGGGGTGTGGTGGGAGGATGCTGTGGAGTTGGGGTGTGGTGGGAGGATGCTGTGGAGTTGGGGTGTGGTGGGAGGATGCTGTGGAGTTGGGGTGTGGTGGTAGGATGCTGTGGAGTTGGGGTGTGGTGGGAGGATGCTGTGGAGTTGGGGTGTGGTGGGAGGATGCTGTGGAGTTGGGGTGTGGTGGGAGGATGCTGTGGAGTTGGGGTGTGGTGGGAGGATGCTGTGGAGTTGGGGTGTGGTGGGAGGATGCTGTGGAGTTGGGGTGTGGTGGGAGGATGCTGTGGAGTTGGGGTGTGGTGGGAGGATGCTGTGGAGTTGGAGTGTGGTGGGAGGATGCTGTGGAGTTGGGATGTGGTGGGAGGATGCTGTGGAGTTGGGGTGTGGTGGGAGGATGCTGTGGAGTTGGGGTGTGGGGCCGTGGTGGGAGGATGCTGTGGAGTTGGGGTGTGGTGGGAGGATGCTGTGGAGTTGGGGTGTGGCGCCGTGGTGGGAGGAGTTGGGGTGTGGCTATGTGGGGCATCATGTGCTGTCAGGTTGCAGGTGATAAGGAGATCAGTGAAGGAGTGCTGATCAGGGATAACGTCACCCTGTCGATGTTGATCAGAGGCAAAACCGATCCTAGATCGGCAATCCTACTCTGAGACACTTGATACATTCAGCCCCAGACCACAACCAATGCCGAACGGAATGACACACAGACTCGTGCTCCTACTAATCGTGAACAAATTATGTCCATGAATGATTAGGCTACTATCTCTCTCTCTCTCTCCTCGGTAAATAACTCGAAGTATGAAACACGAGGATGGTGTGGTAATTAACAGCAATCACGGTCCAAATGAGTTCCAGAGAGACAGGTGTTTGTCTGAGTTTACGGATCCTCGCTGGTCAAAGACCATTTAAATAATTAAATGACCCTCGGAGGACCATGATAGTAGTAGCCTGTCCTCCCTCTGCAACGTGTGGCATCATTCTCAGGACTGACCATTGCAACAAAGTAACGCTCTAGTGAAACACTGGCTACATTTAATCGGATAAAACATAAATTGACACTTCAGCTACGTCGGTACCACTTCCCCATTACGCACAGCCACAGCACATGAGCGGATCGACCCATAGACGCTGTGAGCAGCAAGACAATAGCTGAATAGGCGAGTAGCAACAACAATTTCGCTGACTGCATCACGGAGAACTTACCGTGCGATGTATGTATATTCCTATGGACGTGCACATCCATCAAAGGTAATGGAAGAAAATAATGCCCAAACGCGTGCATGCTACTCCATATCTTTTACCACCGTTCCAGCGCTACAGTGTCTGCTAGTAGCTTTCAGATGATGGTGATGAGAACAAGATCAAGGACCCCTCGCAACGGCACACAGAACTGGGAGGAGTCCAATTTTTCTTCTTTAAATGTGGCAGATCGCAACCAACTGAAAGGTGCATACGCCGCCCCCTACTGTAGTGGAGAGTGAGGCCGGTCACGGACTCCCATTCCTCTATTTCTCTTATCTAGCCCTGTGTTTCCGCCTCCTGTTCTGGAGTGTGAATTCATTACACAAAAAGGACGGGGAAAAGGGAAGAAACACTGCCCTTCCAACTAACCCTGCACCCAATTAAAACCTCACCACCATACCAACTAACCCTATACCCAATTAAACCTCATCACTATACCAACTAACCCTACACCCATTAAAACCTCACCACTATACCAACTAACCCTACACCCATTAAAACCTCACCACTATACCAACTAACCCTATACCCATTAAAACCTCCCCACTATACCAACTAACCCTACACCCATTAAAACCTCACCACTATACCAACTAACCCTACACCCATTAAAACCTCACCACTATACCAACTAACCCTATACCCAATTAAACCTCACCACTATACCAACTAACCCTACACCCATTAAAACCTCACCACTATACCAACTAACCCTATACCCAATTAAACCTCACCACTATACCAACTAACCCTACACCCATTAAAACCTCACCACTATACCAACTAACCCTACACCCATTAAAACCTCACCACTATACCAACTAACCCTTCACCCATTAAAACCTCTCTACCAACTAACCCTATACCCATTAAAACCTCACCACTATACCAACTAACCCTACACCCATTAAACCTCACCACTATACCAACTAACACTACACCCATTAAACCTCACCACTATACCAACTAACACTACACCCATTAAAACCTCACCACTATACCAACTAACCCTACACCCATTAAAACCTCAACACTATACCAACTAACCCTATACCCAATTAAACCTCCCCACTATACCAACTAACACTACACCCATTAAAACCTCACCACTATACCAACTAACCCTACACCCAATTAAACCTCACCACTATACCAACTAACCCTATACCCAATTAAACCTCACCACTATACCAACTAACCCTATACCCATTAAAACCTCACCACTATACCAACTAACCCTACACCCATTAAAACCTCACCACTATACCAACTAACCCTATACCCATTAAAACCTCACCACTATACCAACTAACCCTATACCCAATTAAACCTCACCACCATACCAACTAACCCTACACCCATTAAAACCTCACCACTATACCAACTAACCCTACACCCAATTAAACCTCACCACTATACCAACTAACCCTACACCCATTAAAACCTCACCACTATACCAACTAACCCTATACCCATTAAAACCTCACCACTATACCAACTAACCCTATACCCATTAAAACCTCACCACTATACCAACTAACCCTACACCCATTAAAACCTCACCACTATACCAACTAACCCTATACCCATTAAAACCTCACCACTATACCAACTAACCCTACACCCAATTAAACCTAACCACTATACCAACTAACCCTATACCCATTAAAACCTCACCACTATACCAACTAACCCTATACCCATTAAAACCTTACCACTATACCAACTAACCCTATACCCAATTAAATCTCACCACTATACCAACTAACCCTATACCCAATTAAACCTCACCACTATACCAACTAACCCTATACCCATTAAAACCTCACCACTATACCAACTAACCCTATACCCAATTAAACCTCACCACTATACCAACTAACCCTATACCCATTAAAACCTCACCACTATACCAACTAACCCTATACCCAATTAAACCTCACCACTATACCAACTAACCCTACACCCAATTAAACCTCACCACTATACCAACTAACCCTACACCCAATTAAACCTCACCACTATACCAACTAACCCTATACCCATTAAAACCTCACCACTATACCAACTAACCCTATACCCAATTAAACCTCACCACTATACCAACTAACCCTATACCCATTAAAACCTCACCACTATACCAACTAACCCTATACCCAATTAAACCTCACCACTATACCAACTAACCCTATACCCAATTAAACCTCACCACTATACCAACTAACCCTATACCCAATTATACCTCACCACTATACCAACTAACCCTATACCCATTAAAACCTCACCACTATACCAACTAACCCTATACCCATTAAAACCTCACCACTATACCAACTAACCCTATACCCAATTAAACCTCACCACTATACCAACTAACCCTAACCTCATTAAAACCTCAACACTATACCAACTAACCCTATACCCAATTAAACCTCACCACTATACCAACTAACCCGATACCCATTAAAACCTCCCCACTATACCAACTAACCCTATACCCATTAAAACCTCACCACTATACCAACTAACCCTATACCCATTAAAACCTCACCACTATACCAACTAACCCTATACCCAATTAAACCTCACCACCATACCAACTAACCCTACACCCATTAAAACCTCACCACTATACCAACTAACCCTACACCCATTAAAACCTCACCAATATACCAACTAACCCTACACCCAATTAAACCTCCCCACTATACCAACTAACCCTATACCCATTAAAACCTCACCACTATACCAACTAACTGTGACGTTCTGGCTCCGGGACTCTTAGTAGTGAGCCAGGGTTGTCATTTTCGTTTGGGTGTAGTTCTATGTGGGATCTAGTTGTTTCATTTCTATGTTTGGTTTTGATGGTGATTTAGTCATATGACTCCCAATCGGAGGTAACGAGTGTCAGCTGTCGGCTCGTTATCTCTGATTGGGAGCCATATTTATACTGTGTGGTTTCACCTTGGTTTTGTGGGTTTTTGTTTCCTTGTTGCTGTTAGTCATTATCAGTATTGAACTTCACTTTCGTCATATTTGGTTTGTTGTTTTGATCGTGGTTTCTTTATAATAAAGTCTACGATGTTCGCTCAAAACGCTGCGCTTTGGTCTCCTCCTTTTGACGATCGTGACAGAAAAACCCACCATCAAGGGACCAAGCAGCGCGTCCAGGAGCAAAGGGTCTGGACATGGATGGAACTGTTGGACGGTAAAGGGTCCTGGACTTGGGAGGAGATCCTGGATGGTATGGATCGCCGACCATGGAACGAGACGGTGGAGAGGCGACGGCGAGAGGAGCAACGGCATCGGCAGGGCCATCGTCGGAAGGACGAGAGGCAACCCCAAAAAGTTTTTTGGGGGGGGCACATGGCTTGGGCGACTGAGCAGCAGGAGGCTGCCACAAGGCAGATTCAGAAGGCTACCAGGTTAAGGGGGCTGACGGAGGCAGAGAAGGGACGGATTCAGGAGGCTACCAGGTTAAGGGGGCTACTGGGAAAAGCAGGGAAGGAAGGTGTAGAGGCACGGCGAGAGGTACTGGGGTGTGTAACCAGTCCGGTCCGGCCCGTTCCTAATCCCGAGGTACAGCCAGTGGTGTGTGTCCCCAGTACGGTACGGCCTGTTCCGGCCCCTCGCACTAAGTGTACGGTGCGCGTCGCCAGCCCAGCCCGGCCTGTTCCTGAGCCTCATACGAAGCCTACGGTGCGCGTCGCCAGCCCAGCCCGGCCTGTTCCGGCCACTCGCACCAGGGATACGGTGCGCTTCGCCAGCCCGGCCCGGCCTGTTCCGGCCACTCGCACCAGGGATACGGTGCGCGTCGCCAGCTCAGCCCGGCCTGTTCCTACTCCACGCACCAGGGATACGGTGCGCTTCGCCAGCCCGGCCCGGCCTGTTCCGGCCACTCGCACCAGGGATACGGTGCGCGTCGCCAGCCCAGCCCGGCCTGTTCCTACTCCACGCACCAGGGATACGGTGCGCTTCGCCAGCCCGGCCCGGCCTGTTCCGGCCTCTCGCACCAGAGATACGGTGCGCGTCGCCAGCCCAGCCCGGCCTGTTCCTGCTCTCCGCACTAGGCCTTATGTGCGTCCCCAGGGTCCAGCATGCCCTGTTGCTGCTCTCCGCACTAGGCCTTATGTGCGTCCCCAGGGCCAAGCATGCCCTGTTGCTGCTTCCCGCACTAGCCCTGAGATGCGTGTCCTCAGCCCGGTACCTCCAGTTCCGGCACCACGCATCAGGCCTACGGTGCGTCCCCAGGGCCAAGCATGCCCTGTTGCTTCTCCCCGCACTAGCCCTGAGATGCGTGTCCTCAGCCCGGTACCTCCAGTTCCGGCACCACGCACCAGGCCTACGGTGCGCCTCAGACGGCCAGAGTCTGCCGTCTGCCCAACGGGGCCTGAACTGTCCGTCTGCCCAACGCCGTCTGAACTGCCCGTCTGCCCAACGGCGCCTGAACTGTCCGTCTGCCCAACGCCGTCTGAACTGCCCGTCTGCCCAACGGCGCCTGAACTGCCCATCTGCCCAACGCCGTCTGAACTGTCCGTCTGCCCAACGCCGTCTGAACTGCCCGTCTGTACTGAGCCTGCAAAGCCGCCCGTCTGCCATGAGCCTTCAGAGCCGTCCGCCAGACCGGAGCCGCTAGAGCTCTCCGCCAGACAGGATCAGCCAGAGCCTTCCGCCAGACAGGATCAGCCAGAGCCTTCCGCCAGACAGGATCAGCCAGAGCCTTCCGCCAGACAGGATCAGCCAGAGCCTTCCGCCAGACAGGAGCAGCCAGAGCCTTCCGTCAGACCGGATCAGCCAGAGCCTTCCGCCAGACGGGATCAGCCAGAGCCTTCCGCCAGACGGGATCAGCCAGAGCCTTCCGCCTGCCATGAGCAGCCAGATCCGTCAGCCAGCCATGAGCAGCCAGATCCGTCAGCCAGCCATAAGCGGCCAGATCCGTCAGCCAGCCATGAGCCGTCCAGCCAGGATCCGCCAGAGCCGTCCAGCCAGGATCCGCCAGAGCCGTCCAGCCAGGATCCGCCAGAGCCAGCCAGCCAGGATCCGCCATTTAGTCAGGTGCTGCCCCTTAGTCCAGTGCTGCCCCTTAGTCCAGTGCTGCCCCTTAGTCCGGTGCTGTCCCTCAGCCTGGTGCTGCCTCTTAGTCCGGTGCTGCCCCTTAATCCAGGTGGGTTTAAGTGGAGGGTGGTCATTGGGAGGAGGTTAAGAAAGCGGGTAGTAACTATAGTGGGGTGGTGGTCAAGCCCGGAGCCGGAACCGCCTCCGGGGAGCAACACCCACCCAGCCCTCCCCTATTGTGGGGTTGTGAGGCGCGGTCGCAGTCCGCGCCTTTAGGGGGGGGTACTGTGACGTTCTGGCTCCGGGACTCTTAGTAGTGAGCCAGGGTTGTCATTTTCGTTTGGGTGTAGTTCTATGTGGGATCTATTTGTTTCATTTCTATGTTTGGTTTTGATGGTGATTTAGTCATATGACTCCCAATCGGAGGTAACGAGTGTCAGCTGTCGGCTCGTTATCTCTGATTGGGAGCCATATTTATACTGTGTGGTTTCACCTTGGTTTTGTGGGTTTTTGTTTCCTTGTTGCTGTTAGTCATTATCAGTATTGAACTTCACTTTCGTCATATTTGGTTTGTTGTTTTGATCGTGGTTTCTTTATAATAAAGTCTACGATGTTCGCTCAACACGCTGCGCTTTGGTCTCCTCCTTTTGACGATCGTGACACTAACCCTATACCCATTAAAACCTCACCACTATACCAACTAACCCTACACCCATTAAAACCTCACCACTATACCAACTAACCCTATACCCATTAAAACCTCACCACTATACCAACTAACCCTACACCCATTAAAACCTCACCACTATACCAACTAACCCTATACCCAATTAAACCTCACCACTATACCAACTAACACTACACCCATTAAAACCTCACCACTATACCAACTAACCCTATACCCAATTAAACCTCACCACTATACCAACTAACCCTATACCCATTAAAACCTCACCACTATACCAACTAACCCTATACCCATTAAAACCTCACCACTATACCAACTAACCCTATACCCAATTAAACCTCACCACTATACCAACTAACCCTACACCCAATTAAACCTCACCACTATACCTACTAACCCTACACCCAATTAAACCTCACCACTATACCAACTAACCCTATACCCAATTAAACCTCACCACCATACCAACTAACCCTACACCCATTAAAACCTCACCACTATACCAACTAACCCTACACCCATTAAAACCTCACCACTATACCAACTAACCCTACACCCATTAAAAACTCACCACTATACCAACTAACCCTATACCCATTAAAACCTCATCACTATACCAACTAACCCTATACCCAATTAAACCTCACCACTATACCAACTAACCCTACACCCATTAAAACCTCACCACTATACCAACTAACCCTATACCCATTAAAACCTCACCACTATACCAACTGACCCTATACCCAATTAAACCTCACCACTATACCAACTAACCCTATACCCATTAAAACCTAACCACTATACCAACTAACCCTATACCCATTAAAACCTCAACACTATACCAACTAACCCTATACCCATTAAAACCTCACCACTATACCAACTAACCCTACACTCATTAAAACCTCACCACTATACCAACTAACCCTATACCCATTAAAACCTTACCACTATACCAACTAACCCTATACCCAATTAAATCTCACCACTATACCAACTAACCCTATACCCAATTAAACCTCACCACTATACCAACTAACCCTATACCCATTAAAACCTCACCACTATACCAACTAACCCTATACCCAATTAAACCTCACCACTATACCAACTAACCCTACACCCAATTAAACCTCACCACTATACCAACTAACCCTACACCCAATTAAACCTCACCACTATACCAACTAACCCTATACCCAATTAAACCTCACCACTATACCAACTAACCCTATACCCATTAAAACCTCACCACTATACCAACTAACCCTATACCCAATTAAACCTCACCACTATACCAACTAACCCTATACCCATTAAAACCTCACCACTATACCAACTAACCCTATACCCAATTAAACCTCACCACTATACCAACTAACCCTATACCCAATTAAACCTCACCACTATACCAACTAACCCTATACCCAATTAAACCTCACCACTATACCAACTAACCCTATACCCATTAAAACCTCACCACTATACCAACTAACCCTATACCCATTAAAACCTCACCACTATACCAACTAACCCTATACCCAATTAAACCTCACCACTATACCAACTAACCCTATACCCATTAAAACCTCACCACTATACCAACTAACCCTATACCCAATTAAACCTCACCACTATACCAACTAACCCGATACCCATTAAAACCTCCCCACTATACCAACTAACCCTATACCCATTAAAACCTCACCACTATACCAACTAACCCTATACCCATTAAAACCTCACCACTATACCAACTAACCCTATACCCAATTAAACCTCACCACCATACCAACTAACCCTACACCCATTAAAACCTCACCACTATACCAACTAACCCTACACCCATTAAAACCTCACCAATATACCAACTAACCCTACACCCAATTAAACCTCCCCACTATACCAACTAACCCTATACCCATTAAAACCTCACCACTATACCAACTAACCCTATACCCATTAAAACCTCACCACTATACCAACTAACCCTATACCCATTAAAACCTCACCACTATACCAACTAACCCTACACCCATTAAAACCTCACCACTATACCAACTAACCCTATACCCATTAAAACCTCACCACTATACCAACTAACCCTACACCCATTAAAACCTCACCACTATACCAACTAACCCTATACCCATTAAAACCTCACCACTATACCAACTAACCCTATACCCAATTAAACCTCACCACTATACCAACTAACACTACACCCATTAAAACCTCACCACTATACCAACTAACCCTATACCCATTAAAACCTCACCACTATACCAACTAACCCTATACCCATTAAAACCTCACCACTATACCAACTAACCCTACACCCATTAAAACCTCACCACTATACCAACTAACCCTACACCCATTAAAACCTCACCACTATACCAACTAACCCTACACCCATTAAAAACTCACCACTATACCAACTAACCCTATACCCATTAAAACCTCATCACTATACCAACTAACCCTATACCCAATTAAACCTCACCACTATACCAACTAACCCTACACCCATTAAAACCTCACCACTATACCAACTAACCCTATACCCATTAAAACCTCACCACTATACCAACTAACCCTATACCCAATTAAACCTCACCACTATACCAACTAACCCTATACCCATTAAAACCTAACCACTATACCAACTAACCCTATACCCATTAAAACCTCAACACTATACCAACTAACCCTATACCCATTAAAACCTCACCACTATACCAACTAACCCTGCACTCATTAAAACCTCACCACTATACCAACTAACCCTATACCCAATTAAACCTCACCACTATACCAACTAACCCTACACCCATTAAAACCTCACCACTATACCAACTAACCCTACACCCATTAAAACCTCCCCACTATACCAACTAACCCTACACCCATTAAAACCTCACCACTATACCAACTAACCCTACACCCATTAAAACCTCACCACTATACCAACTAACCCTATACCCATTAAAACCTCACCACTATACCAACTAACCCTATACCCATTAAAACCTCACCACTATACCAACTAACCCTATACCCATTAAAACCTCACCACTATACCAACTAACCCTACACCCATTAAAACCTCACCACTATACCAACTAACCCTATACCCATTAAAACCTCACCACTATACCAACTAACCCTATACCCAGTTAAACCTCACCACTATACCAACTAACCCTATACCCATTAAAACCTAACCACTATACCAACTAACCCTATACCCATTAAAACCTCAACACTATACCAACTAACCCTATACCCATTAAAACCTCACCACTATACCAACTAACCCTACACTCATTAAAACCTCACCACTATACCAACTAACCCTATACCCAATTAAACCTCACCACTATACCAACTAACCCTATACCCATTAAAACCTCACCACTATACCAACTAACCCTATACCCAATTAAACCTCACCACTATACCAACTAACCCTATACCCATTAAAACCTCACCACTATACCAACTAACCCTATACCCAATTAAACCTCCCCACTATACCAACTAACCCTATACCCATTAAAACCTCACCACTATACCAACTAACCCTACACCCATTAAAACCTCACCACTATACCAACTAACCCTACACCCATTAAAAACTCACCACTATACCAACTAACCCTATACCCATTAAAACCTCATCACTATACCAACTAACCCTATACCCATTAAAACCTCACCACTATACCAACTAACCCTATACCCAATTAAACCTCACCACTATACCAATTAACCCTACACCCATTAAAACCTCACCACTATACCAACTAACCCTATACCCATTAAAACCTCACCACTATACCAACTAACCCTATACCCATTAAAACCTCACCACTATACCAACTAACCCTACACCCATTAAAACCTCACCACTATACCAACTAACCCTATACCCAATTAAACCTCACCACTATACCAACTAACCCTATACCCAATTAAATCTCACCACTATACCAACTAACCCTATACCCAATTAAACCTCACCACTATACCAACTAACCCTATACCCATTAAAACCTCACCACTATACCAACTAACCTACACCCATTAAAACCTCACCACTATACCAACTAACCCTATACCCATTAAAACCTCACCACTATACCAACTAACCCTATACCCATTAAAACCTCACCACTATACCAACTAACCCTATACCCATTAAAACCTCACCACTATACCAACTAACCCTACACCCATTAAAACCTCAACACTATACCGACTAACCCTACACCCATTAAAACCTCACCACTATACCAACTAACCCATCATTCAACACACCATTGTAACTCCTCTGCAGTAAAATCTTGTACACCCAAGTATGTAAGTAAGTTCTCTGCAGCTGCCACAACATCCATTCTCTGTGATTGTCACGCCCTGACCTTGAGAGCCCTGTTTTTCTCTAGTTGGTTTGGTCAGGGTGTGAATTCTAGATGTTCTATTTCTATGTTGGCCGGGTGTGGTACCCAATCAGAGGCAGCTGTCTATCGTTGTCTCTGATTGGGGATCATACTTAGACAGCCATTTTGCCTACCTTAGTTGTGGGATCTTTATTCTGTTTTGGCCTGTGGTTGTGCTGCCTGTTGAACTTCACGGTCGTTTGTATTTTGTTGTTTTGATTCTGTATTCAGTTAATAAAGGAATATGTACGTATACCACGCTGCACCTTGGTCCGATCCGTCTATCAACGAGCGTGACAGAAGATCCCACCACCAACGGACCAAACAGCATGGCCAGGAAGAGCAGACTCCCTGGACACAGGTGGGGAAGACATTCTGGACATGGGAGGAGATATTGGCCGGTAAGGGACCCTGGGCGAAGGAAGAAGCCCAGGCAGGAAAGGATCAACGGCGACGTCGTATTTCAAGACCGCGAAGGAAGCCCGAGAGGCAGCCCCAAGATTTTTTTGGGGGGGGCACATGGGGTGGTTGGCGAAGCAGCAGGAGGCCCTGAAAGGGCTGACTGTGGAGGAGGAGGAGGCTGCTATGATAGAGGCCCTGAAAGGGCTGACTGTGGTGGAGGAGGAGGCTGCTATGATAGAGGCCCTGAAAGGGCTGACTGTGGAGGAGGAGGCTGCTATGATAGAGGCCCTGAAAGGGCTGACTGTTGAGGAGGAGGCTGCTATGATAGAGGCCCTGAAAGGGCTGACTGTGGAGGAGGAGGAGGCTGCTATGATAGAGGCCCTGAAAGGGCTGACTGTGGAGGAGGAGGCTGCTATGATAGAGGCCCTGAAAGGGCTGACTGTTGAGGAGGAGGCTGCTATGATAGAGGCCCTGAAAGGGCTGACTGTGGAGGAGGAGGAGGCTGCTATGATAGAGGCCCTGAAAGGGCTGACTGTGGAGGAGGAGGCTGCTATAATAGAGGCCCTGAAAGGGCTGACTGTGGAGGAGGAGGCCGCTATGATAGAGGCCCTGAAAGGGCTGACTGTGGAAGAGGAGGAGGCTGCTATGATAGAGGCCCTGAAAGGGCTGACTGTGGAGGAGGAGGAGGCTGCTATGATAGAGGCTCTGAAAGGGCTGACTGTGGAGGAGGAGGAGGCTGCTATGATAGAGGCCCCGAAAGGGCTGACTGTGGAGGAGGAGGCTGCTATGATAGAGGCCCTGAAAGGGCTGACTGTGGAGGAGGAGGCTGCTATGATAGAGGCCCTGAAAGGGCTGACTGTGGAGGAGGAGGAGGCCGCTATGATAGAGGCCCTGAAAGGGCTGACTGTGGAGGAGGAGGCCGCTATGATAGAGGCCCTGAAAGGGCTGACTGTGGAGGAGGAGGAGGCTGCTATGATAGAGGCCCTGAAAGGGCTGACTGTTGAGGAGGAGGCTGCTATGATAGAGGCCCTGAAAGGGCTGACTGTGGTGGAGGAGGAGGCTGCTATGATAGAGGCCCTGAAAGGGCTGACTGTGGAGGAGGAGGCTGCTATGATAGAGGCCCTGAAAGGGCTGACTGTTGAGGAGGAGGCTGCTATGATAGAGGCCCTGAAAGGGCTGACTGTGGAGGAGGAGGAGGCTGCTATGATAGAGGCCCTGAAAGGGCTGACTGTGGAGGAGGAGGCTGCTATGATAGAGGCCCTGAAAGGGCTGACTGTTGAGGAGGAGGCTGCTATGATAGAGGCCCTGAAAGGGCTGACTGTGGAGGAGGAGGAGGCTGCTATGATAGAGGCCCTGAAAGGGCTGACTGTGGAGGAGGAGGCTGCTATGATAGAGGCCCTGAAAGGGCTGACTGTGGAGGAGGAGGCCGCTATGATAGAGGCCCTGAAAGGGCTGACTGTGGAAGAGGAGGAGGCTGCTATGATAGAGGCCCTGAAAGGGCTGACTGTGGAGGAGGAGGAGGCTGCTATGATAGAGGCTCTGAAAGGGCTGACTGTGGAGGAGGAGGAGGCTGCTATGATAGAGGCCCCGAAAGGGCTGACTGTGGAGGAGGAGGCTGCTATGATAGAGGCCCTGAAAGGGCTGACTGTGGAGGAGGAGGCTGCTATGATAGAGGCCCTGAAAGGGCTGACTGTGGAGGAGGAGGAGGCCGCTATGATAGAGGCCCTGAAAGGGCTGACTGTGGAGGAGGAGGCCGCTATGATAGAGGCCCTGAAAGGGCTGACTGTGGAGGAGGAGGAGGCTGCTATGATAGAGGCCCTGAAAGGGCTGACTGTGGAGGAGGAGGAGGCTGCTATGATAGAGGCCCTGAAAGGGCTGACTGTGGAGGAGGAGGCTGCTATGATAGAGGCCCTGAAAGGGCTGACTGTGGAGGAGGAGGCTGCTATGATAGAGGCCCTGAAAGGGCTGACTGTGGAGGAGGAGGCTGCTATGATAGAGGCCCTGAAAGGGCTGACTGTGGAGGAGGAGGAGGCTGCTATGATAGAGGCCCTGAAAGGGCTGACTGTGGAGGAGGAGGCTGCTATGATAGAGGCCCTGAAAGGGCTGACTGTGGAGGAGGAGGCTGCTATGATAGAGGCCCTGAAAGGGCTGACTGTGGAGGAGGAGGCTGCTATGATAGAGGCCCTGAAAGGGCTGACTGTGGAGGAGGAGGAGGCTGCTATGATAGAGGCCCTGAAAGGGCTGACTGTGGAGGAGGAGGCTGCTATGATAGAGGCCCTGAAAGGGCTGACTGTGGAGGAGGAGGAGGCTGCTATGATAGAGGCCCTGAAAGGGCTGACTGTGGAGGAGGAGGAGGCTGCTATGATAGAGGCCCTGAAAGGGCTGACTGTGGAGGAGGAGGCTGCTATGATAGAGGCCCTGAAAGGGCTGACTGTGGAGGAGGAGGCTGCTATGATAGAGGCCCTGAAAGGGCTGACTGTGGAGGAGGAGGCTGCTATGATAGAGGCCCTGAAAGGGCTGACTGTGGAGGAGGAGGCTGCTATGATAGAGGCCCTGAAAGGGCTGACTGTGGAGGAGGAGGAGGCTGCTATGATAGAGGCCCTGAAAGGGCTGACTGTGGAGGAGGAGGAGGCTGCTATGATAGAGGCCCTGAAAGGGCTGACTGTGGAGGAGGAGGCTGCTATGATAGAGGCCCTGAAAGGGCTGACTGTGGAGGAGGATGAGTCTGCTATTATAGAGGCCCTCCAAGACCTGCAGCTCAGCACTCTGAGAGAGGAGACCACCACCTTACGGGGGCTGTTAGCTGAGAGGGAGCAGGAGATCTCCCTTCAGAGGGAGGCGTTGCAGGAGGCCCACAGGGAGAGGAACTGGCCAGGCAACAGGAGGAGCTGAGAGAGGAGTTAACCCTCCAGCAGCAGAGAGCTCTGTCTGGCGGAGTCAGGTTTCAGAGTAGAGCCAACTCCAGTGCGCATTCACAGCCCGGTGCGCTTGGTGCCCAACACTTGCCGGGCTAAAGTGAGCGTCCAGCCAGGACGGCCCGTGCCTGCTCCTCGCACCAGACCAGTGGTGCGTGTCCCCAGTCCGGTACGGCCCGTGCCTGCTCCTCGCACCAGACCAGTGGTGTGTGTCTCCAACCCGGTACGACCCGTGCCTGCTCCTCGCACCAGTCCAGTGCCAGAGTAGTCCGCTCCACCGGGGTCCAGTTCAGCTCCGGTCAGCGGCTCCAGTCCGGTGCCAGAGTAGTCCGCTCCACCGGGTTCCAGTTCAGCTCCGGTCAGCGGCTCCAGTCCAGTGCCAGAGCAGTCCGTTTCACCGGTGCCCAGTTCAGAACTGGTGTGCTGTCACCGGTTTCTCTCTGTTCTGCAGCCTGTATCAACACCACCTGTCTCCCCATTGAGCCCTGGGCGAGGTCGACTGTGGGCCACAAGTTTTAATTGGTTGAGGCGCATTCGCTTTCCACCACACTCGACACAACGTAGAATGCGTGGCGAGACATCAGCAGTCAGCAGTGCATGTCATTATAGGTTTACAGAGAGACATCTAACAACGCAAATCGTTGTTTTCTAATCAATTTTTGGGGTTAATCATAATAATAATAATAATTATCGGTTACCGATTTACTTTTTATGCTTATGGTGTTATCACTTCCCACACATCGAAAATGTTTGTTTACATCGTTGCTAAGCTACCAGCGGCTGTCATCCTCTATGTGTGGAATTTGCGGTTCGCCTTCAAAAATATAAGTCCCTCATTGAAAGTGATGCAAACGGACACAAAAGGTGGAACCATATTTGGACTAGATAATGTTAATAAACAAGGTCGGAATGTTGTTACATAATTGATCAGAAAGTGATTGTGTGAATGTTGCTACATAATTGATCAGAAAGTGATTGTGTGAATGTTGTTACATAATTGATCAGAAAGTGATTGTGTGAATGTTGTTACATAATTGATCAGAAAGTGATTGTGTGAATGTTGTTACATAATTGATCAGAAAGTGATTGTGTGAATGTTGTTACATAATTGATCAGAAAGTGATTGTGTGAATGTTGTTACATAATTGATCAGAAAGTGATTGTGTGAATGTTGTTACATAATTGATCAGAAAGTGATTGTGTGAATGTTGTTACATAATTGATCAGAAAGTGATTGTGTGAATGTTGTTACATAATTGATCAGAAAGTGATTGTGTGAATGTTGATAGGTCTACTGTGAGTTGGAGGCGGGGCCAAAGGGCGTACACATACCAGTGAGACCCCTTAGAAGAGGAATGGGAGGACCATGTACATTTTCTGAAAAATGTAAATAGTAAAACATGAAAAGTTTTTAGAAAAAAAACCGATACTAAATATATTCCACATCACCCCTGACCCCTGACCCCTGTAGATGGTCTCTATCTTAACACACCATTAGACAGCTCTATCTTAACACACCATTAGACAGCTCTATCTTAACACACCATTAGACAGCTCTATCTTAGCACACCATTAGACAGCTCTATCTTAACACACCATTAGACAGCTCTATCTTAGCACACCATTAGACAGCTCTATCTTAACACACCATTAGACAGCTCTATCTTAACACACCATTAGACAGCTCTATCTTAGCACACCATTAGACAGCTCTATCTTAGCACACTACAGTAACCCCTGCCCATAGATGCCATTTGGGACGCAGCGCCTAATGTTGTGCGGCTTCATCTAGGTCTAGGAGGAGCTGTCTAATGGTGTGCTAAGATAGAGCTGTCTAATGGTGTGCTAATATAGAGCTGTCTAATGGTGTGCTAAGAGCAAATATTAACTATGATCATCAGAATTACCTGACAAATATCAACATTAGACTCTTTTGAGTGACGATTTGTACAGTTCAATACAGAACATACCAGCATGGTGACTCTCGATGTCAAATCTAACTCAAATTGGCTCTAAGTTAAGTGCGCGCAAGTACCCTATCTAGTCTAGATATCACATGACCATGATCCTTCTACCTGGAAATAAAAAGTTAATGGGTAACCATCACAACAAACTGATCACAACTCGGTTAGGCTAGATTGGATTACCCCATGAGAAGAAAGTTGGTTATACAGTGCCGTGAAAAAATATTGCACGGTCTTGCGTTGCTAACCTTGTGGGTACCTACAATTCAGTCCCATTCAAAATCCTATTTTCCCTAACCTTAACCCTAACCTTAACCCTAACCCTAACCTTGACCCAAAAACCTAACCTTAACCCTAAACCTAACCCTAACTCCTAACCCTAACCCTAAACCTAATTCTAATCTTAACCCTTAACCCCCTAGAAATAGCATTTGTGGGGACCAACAAAATGTCCCCAGTTGGTCAAAATTTTCTTGGTTTATTATTCTTGTGGGGACTTCTGGTCCCCACAAGTATAGTTAAACACATCCACAAACACACACACACACACACACACACACACACACACACACACACACACACACACACACACACACACACACACACACACACACACACAGTTAACATTTGCCATTTTAGCACTCCCAGCTGGCATGGACAGGGTTCTGCCATCACTAGAGAAGCCAGTCCCTTCTCACTCCCAGCTGGCATGGACAGGGTTCTGCCATCACTAGAGAAGCCAGTCCCTTCTCTGTGTGTATGTCAAATCAAATCAAATGGTATTGGTCACGTACACATCTTTTCCATGTTATCGCGGGTGTAGCGAAGTGCTTATGTTCCTAGCTCCAACAGTGCAGCCTAACAATACACGAAAGAAAAAGAAAGGAATTAAGAAATATAAAACTATTAGAAGGAGCCTGTCAGAGTCCTGAACATAAATAAACATGTATATGAGGGTGTGTTGCGGCAGAGAGCTCACGAGGGGGTGGAGTAAGTGATGCGGAACAGAGTTTCGTAAGCACCACATTCCAGGCCAAGAGTTTTACCGCTCAGTATTTGACGGCACCCCCTTTCAAGCCTATCACAAGACAAATCAACTGCTCCCTGTACGACTCTGAATGGACTGAGGAGGACAAGAGACAAAGAACTGACTGTCTTTTACGACTCACGTGTCAAGGAGGGGGGTTATTAGAGGATGTTGGAGTGCCAGAGCCAAATTTCCCTTCCCACTCTTTGTAACAAAGAGCAAATGGAGAACAGAAGGACAATTAAATACATTTCCTTCGCTGTATTGTAACTGTTGATATAACCTGAATATACATTGTGATGCCTTTCCCCTCTTTTCCCATGTTTTTAAAAGAGCGTGTTTTACTGTAACATATAAAATATATGGATCTGATCATAGTTCTATTTGTACTCTACAGACTATCCATTTCATCCTAGAGATTGTTTTTCTTATTCTTTTAACATTCTATCAACAATCTCAGGTTTTGTCCCAATGTTGGCATGCCCTACGGTCAACAAGAAGGCGTGACCAGGCAGTCTTCGTGACACTCCCTGGCTGAGCCCTCCCACACTATAAGTAGTGAGGCTCGTACTTCGACTCGACTAGATCAGGTACCATGGTCGAGGTCGAGGCCACGCCCGTGAACAGAGTGATCCCATCTCCTTGGAAACCAAAACGTCGCTGCGAGAAACCTACGCAACTTTGACATACACCATCCTGCTCAAACAGAAGAATCACCTGAGAGGAAGCCGCATCTCTGCTCAGTCACGACGAACTGCTGAGTTTTATCACTCCCAAAAGGGGACCCGAACCAACATTATATTCAACCCTGTGCCTTAACAAGCTTTTTCTCTATGGACTGAACGAATGGAGAACTGAACTGAGAAAGAACGACGGGCCTATGCATGAGCCCCAATGAGGGAGTTGCTTCTTTCGACCACTTTCCCTGTCTACCACTCCGTCATAACGAAAACTCAAAATGAACCAGATGACACTCAGATTCACGTAAATACCTCATTGCATTGAATTTCCCTTTTGTGTGACGCTGTGTAAAAGTGGTGGCAGTAACTGATTATAGTAAGACTGTTACTCTTAATTACATATGATGATTAATAATGTAATAAATTAGTCACTGCATTGTCTACATTCGGATGCGAACAGATAGCCTAGCCACTGGCGACTCCTGGTGGATGAGAATTCTGCAAAAATGTACTGATGTAACCTCTCCTTCACTCCTCCGTTTTCACGAATAAGAATTTCCAACTCTCCTGTTAAAGTGTTGTCATATCGGCCGACAAGTCCGTCAATGGATCTGTAGTGTTTCTCTATTCCCCTGTAGCTCAGTTGGTAGAGCATGGTGTTTTCAACGCCAGGGTAGTGGGTTCGATTCCCACGGGGGGGAATGTATGCACTCACTAAAACAATTTATGCACTCACTAAAAAACTGTAAGTCGCTCTGGATAAGAGCGTCTGCTAAATGAGTAAAACGTCAATGATTGTACTGCGTTACATTTGTATTTTGTCTATCAAAAAAACTGCATCATTTTCCTCCTGTTAGTCTAGTAATAAAACCTTGAAGTGAATCCTTTGTTGCATTGAAGTCCTTAAATGAGCGATTGGAAGTCTGAGAATTCGATTCCCTTTCAGAAGGAGAATATAGTAAAACTGACTGTTGATTAAGACTATTGTCGAAATAGGATTCATGGGATTAATGGGATTAATGGGATTAATGGGATTAATAGGATTAATGGTATAACGGTTAATGATAACTCCTGATAGAGTTAATTCAAGGGGCCACTTTATATCATAACCCTTAATGGTGCCCTTACTTGATTCATTTGGACAGGATAACAAAATGAATTACGATAAATTAGATCAATTAATTATTCCAGTAATTCATCAAGAAATTATCTTGAATATCCATAGCCAAAGTCACAACAATAGACATTATGGACAGTATATGAATATAAAAGGTGTGTACAGCAGTAGTTATATAGGATGAGCCTTGACTAGAATACAGTATATACATATGAATTGGGTAAAACAGTATGTAAACATTATTAAAGTGACCAGTGTTCAATGATCATGTACATAGGGCAGCAGTCTCTAAGTTGCAGGGTTGAGTACCGGGTGGTAGCCGGCTAGTAACAGTGAGTAATGTTCAGGGCAGGGTACTGGGCAGAGGCCGGGTAGTGGTGACTATTTAACAGTCTGATTGCCTGGAGCTGTTTATCAGTCTCTCTGTCCCATCTTTGATGAACCTGTACTGTCTCCGCATTTCTAGATGCGGGCGGTGCAGTTGCTTTACCAGGCGGTGATACAGCCCGACAGGATGCTGTTATTGGTGCATCTGTAGAAGTTTGTGAGGGCCTTATGGGCCAAGACACATTTCTTCAGCCTCCTGAGGTTGAAGAGGCAATGTTGTGCCTTCTTCACCACACTGTCTGTGTGGATGGACCATTTTAGGTTGTCAGTGATGTACACGCTGAGGAACTTGAAGCTTTTCACCTTCTCCACTGCGGCCCCCGTCGATGTGGATAGGGGCGTGCTCCCTCTGCTGTCTCCTGAAGTCCACGATCAGCTCCTTTGTTTTGTTGACGTTGAGTGAGAGGTTATTTTCCTGGCACCTCTCCGCCAGAGCCCTCACCTCCTCCCTGTCTCGTCATTGTTGGTCATCAGGCTACTACTGTTGTCTCGTCTGCAAACTTGATGGTTGAGTTGGAGGCGTACGTGGCCACGCAGTCATGGGTGAACAGGGAGTACAGGAGGGGACTGAGCACGCACCCCTGAGGGGCCCCTGTGTTGAGGATCAGAGTGGCGGATGTCTCATTTCCTCTGACCTCTCTCCTTAAAAAAACGCTCCTTAGCTCTTGAAGTCCCATGCAGGAAAAACTGGATATTATTTTTTTGGCGTTTCTTAAACCAAAAGACAATTTGAAGAGGGACTCAAGCTTGTTTGCTGAATGTTAAATAGCCTACAGCAGCCAATAGAACGCACGGGTAGTTTGAAAGAAGACGCGCGATGGGGGTAGGCTATAGCAGTTAGTTATTCAGACCCATAACCATTCAATCTTGGTGAAGAGAAATGAAAGCCTTCTGCATCTAATTCTAGCCCTATATTATTCAAGGTTGTCATTAGAATGATGAAGATAAGGACAATTAAACTTATTTCATTTAACTGTTGAAAGCGAGGAAGCAACACTAGAGAGAGGAAGAGGAGGTAGGCTAATACCATCAGGGGAAATATTATGAACGAGGAAGAGGAGGTAGGCTAATACCATCAGGGGAAATATTATGAACGAGGAAGAGGAGGTAGGCTAATACCATCAGGGGAAATATTATGAACGAGGAAGAGGAGGTAGGCTAATACCATCAGGGGAAATATTATGAACGAGGAAGAGGAGGTAGGCTAATACCATCAGGGGAAATATTATGAACGCTATACTGTATATGCATCAGCCTACTAATGGTAGAAATAGGCCCTATTATATTTCAAAATTAAAATCAAATTCGCTAGCCTATACTTGTAACTTTGTAGGCCGGAAGTGCTGCACCAGAATCACATGTTCTCTTCTGCTTTATCATGGTTTGAACGAGGTGCGTAATTCCAGTCCATATAATACAGTATAATACAATACAGTACAGTAATACAGTTCACACTCAAAAAGATTAGCCTACTGGAGCTAGTTTCATTGATTTACCCAACAGAGCACATAGCTAGCTACATCTATGGGCTTTAAAAAGCTAGCTACATCTATGGGCTTTATGAGAGCATATAGCTAGCTACATCTATGAGCTTTATGAGAGCATATAGCTAGCTACATCTATGGGCTTTATGAGAGCATATAGCTAGCTACATCTATGGGTGTTATGTTTTGTTATGTGTTATGGCTAGGGATCATTAAATGTCTTTAATGTAGGGCTCATTAAATGTCTTTAATGTAGGGCTCATTAAATGTCTTTAATGTAGGGCTCATTAAATGCATTTAATGTAGGGCTCATTAAATGTCTTTAATGTAGGGCTCATTAAATGCATTTAATGTACGGCTCATTAAATGTCTTTAATGTAGGGCTCATTAAATGTCTTTAACGTAGGGCTCATTAAATGTCTTTAATGTACGGCTCATTAAATGTCTTTAATGTACGGCTCATTAAATGTCTTTAATGTATGGCTCATCAGGCTCAGGTAGAATCAGGCTTGAATTTTCTATCAAAGCTCTAATCAAATCCAGACATAGGCCTATTTATTTGCTTTATAATGCTTTTGAAAGACACTTCCGGTTTTGGCGGGAAATACCAGGTTACCTGGGAGAAAAGTGATTTATTCTCAGCATGGAACATTTGTAAAATAACGGGAAAACATTCAACCCTAGTCCCAGGGTCCTGAGCTTAATGATGAGCTTGGAGGGGACTATGGTGTTGAATGCTGAGCTGTAGTCAATGAACAGCATTCTCACATAGGTATTCCTTTTGTCCAAGTGGGTGAGGGCAGTCTGTTGATCTGTTGGGGCGGTATGCGAATTGATGTGGGTCCAAGGTGTCTGGGATTATTGTGTTGATGTGAGCCATGACCAGCCTTTCAAAGCATTTCATGGCTACAGATGTGAGTGCTACGGGGGCAATAGTCATTTAGACAGGTTACCTTGGCATTCTTAGGCACGGGGACAATGGTGGTCTGCTTAAAACAAGCTGGTATTACAGACCGGGTCAGGGATAGGTTGAACATGTCAGTGAAGGGGCCTCCCGAGTGGCGCAGCGGTCTAAGGCAAGGCGTCACCACAGACCTGTATCACAACCGGCCGTGATTTTAGAGATGGCGCACCAGCTGTTGTTAAATAAGAGACATACCGCTCCTCCCTTTGTCTTACCTCAGTCTGCCATCCTGTCTTGACGATGCATAAAAAAACCAGCGCGATGTACACTGAGTGTACAAAACATTAGGAACACGTTCCTGGTATTGAGTTGCACCCCTTTTTGCCATTAGAGCAGCCTCAATTCATCAGGGCATGGACTCTACTAGGTGTCGAAAGCGTTCCACAGGGATGCTGGCCCATGTTGACTCCAATGCTTCCCACAGTTGTGTCAAGCTCATTAGCAGTGGATCTTTACTCCGAATAGCTTTTTCCATCTCATGCCACAGATGCTCAATTGGATTGAGGTCTGGTGACTGGGCAGGCCACTGCAGTAAGCTAAATTCACTGTCATGTTCGTAGAACCATTCCTGGACAATCCTAGCCTTGTGACATGGGACAGTATCCTGCTGAAAATTGTCTTAGTGTTCATTTGCAGATGGATACACTGCTGCCATGATGGGATGCCCCTGATTAGCAATGATGTTCAGATATCCTGTGGCATTCAAACGTCGCTCCACTTTTATCAAGGGGCCCAATGTGTGCCATGAAAACACACCCCACACCATCACCACAAGCCTGCACTGTTGACACGCAGCACGATAGATGCATGTACTCATGTGGTTTTCTCCATACCGTAGTCCTCCCAACAGCATGAAACAGCAGGAACCGGGATTCATCAGACCAGGCAATGTTTTTCCAATTCTCCAGTCCAGAGTTTTCGTTCCTTAGCCCACTGCAACCGCAGTTTCTTGTTGCTTTCTTGTTGCTTTTTGCTGAAAGAAGTAGAACTCTGTATGGTCGTTGGCTGCCATACCTAATTAGTGTCAAGGTACGACGAGTTGTGCATTCTTTTATGGGTCTTTGGGCACCAACGTTGAACTGGACTGTCAGTCGACTAACTGTAGCCCGTCTGTTGCTCTTTGTCCTCTTTCATCAATGACCAGATTCGACCACTGGCCTGCTGTTGGCTGGAGGTCCTTTGGGTGGTGGACCATTCTTAATACAGACAGGAAACTGTTGAGCGTGAAAAACCCAGCAGTGTTGCAGTTCTTGACACACTCAAACCGGTGCGCCTGGCACCTACTACCATACCCCGTTCAAAGGCACTTACATATTTTATCTTGCCCATTCACCCTCTGAAGTTTGGTTGAAAATACTGTATCCCTGAAAACCAGACACATCCACTTTCTGTAAACACCATTAAGGGTGGTGGTGGTGTAGCCATAGAGATACTATTAAAATAAATTATTCTATTTCCTAATTCTATGGGTGTAGCTTCCACTGAGGGGTTGTCATGGTGACACAGAAGGGAGGCAGGCACGGAGAGGAGAGGCAAGTGTATGTAGGTATCTATGGCCTTGGCCACAATTCAATGTTGTGTGTGTGTGATGTTGGGGCTGGCACTGTGTGTGGAGGGAACTCCTGAGACGATAAGATCATACACTAGAAACTGCTGAAACATAGGACTGATTATACACTACTGTGGCAGTACTGAGACATAGGACTGATCATACACTAATGTGGCAGTACTGAAACATAGGACTGATCATACACTAATGTGGCAGTACTGAAACATAGGACTGATCATACACTAATGTGGCAGTACTGAAACATAGGACTGATCATACACTAATGTGGCAGTACTGAAACATAGGACTGATTATACACTAATGTGGCAGTACTGAAACATAGGACTGATCATACACTACTGTGGCAGTACTGAAACATAGGACTGATCATACACTAATGTGGCAGTACTGAAACATAGGACTGATCATACACTAATGAGGCAGTACTGAAACATAGGACTGATCATACACTAATGTGGCAGTACTGAAACATAGGACTGATCATACACTAATGTGGCAGTACTGAAACATAGGACTGATCATACACTAATGTGGCAGTACTGAAACATAGGACTGATCATACACTAATGTGGCAGTACTGAAACATAGGACTGATCATACACTAATGTGGCAGTACTGAAACATAGGACTGATCATACACTAATGTGGCAGTACTGAAACATAGGACTGATCATACACTAATGTGGCAGTACTGAAACAGGACTGATTATACACTAATGTGGCAGTACTGAGACATAGGACTGATTATACACTAATGTGGCAGTACTGAAACATAGGACTGATCATACACTAATGTGGCAGTACTGAAACAGGACTGATTATACACTAATGTGGCAGTACTGAAACATAGGACTGATCATACACTAATGTGGCAGTACTGAAACAGGACTGATCATACACTAATGTGGCAGTACTGAAACATAGGACTGATCATACACTAATGTGGCAGTACTGAAACAGGACTGATTATACACTAATGTGGCAGTACTGAAACAGGACTGATTATACACTAATGTGGCAGTACTGAATCATAGGACTGATTATACACTAATGTGGCAGTACTGAGACATAGGACTGATTATACACTAATGTGGCAGTACTGAGACAGGACTGATTATATACTAATGTGGCAGTACTGAAACATAGGACTGATTATACACTAATGTGGCAGTACTGAGACATAGGACTGATTATACACTAATGTGGCAGTACTGAGACAGGACTGATTATACACTAATGTGGCAGTACTGACATGGCTATTGTCATTTACCAATTTTTATGTCAAAATCATACCATTGGTATTGTGTTGGTCTAATGGTTTCTGGTTTTGGAAAATGATGGAAGACAACACATAGAATATCTGTGAGAAGCCTGTCTGTCTGAAACAGAACCGTGGTGTCTCTCTCCCAGGGGAAGGTGGTAATCTGGTCTTTAGATACGGTTTTGTGTCTCTATGTTTCAGTCTTCCTGTCACACAATCCACCATAGAGACAGAACAGGAAGCACATTTTTAGACCCAGCATTCTCTTGTTGTTGTGGTGTCTTCTCTTCAGCAGGGTCAACTCTTTCCATCTCACAGTCACGTTAGTTCCCACAGACAACAACCACATCATCATCACCAGTCTATTTCAGGACAGATATATTTTCATTATAAAAGCTCAGTCAATCAATACACTACATTTATTTTCAAGACTATGTATGTTAATGTGTGTATTTTATAATAAAAATGAACTTTGTATTTTTCTGTTGATACATTGAAATAACCCATATGTAGATTTATTATAATGCCCTAATAGCATTTCCACACTGTAGATATGAGTGAAATAGCGTTCATTATCAAATGCATGTTTGTATGATACATTCCCGTCCTCCTTCTCCTCATCCTGTATTGCCCTTGTTGTCTGATTTTGGGAACCATCTTTGGCAACACTAGGCTGTTTCTCACAGTGAGGGAGAGAGAGAGAGAGAGAGAGAGAGAGAGAGAGAGAGAGAGAGAGAGAGAGGGGAGGGAGAGAACGAGCTAGAGAGAGAGAGAGAGAAAGAGAGAGATAGATAGAGTCCTCCTTCTCCTCATCCTGTATTGTCCATGTTGTCTGATTTTGGCAACCATTTTTGGCAGCAGTAGGCTGTTTCTCACAGTGAGAGAGAGAGAGAGAGAGAGAGAGAGAGAGAGAGAGAGAGTATATGGAGAGAGCGGAGGAAAGAGGTACAAAGAGAGAGAGGGAGCTAAGCTACATATCTCCTACTGCTGCTATAAATAACCAGGGCTGGCTGAGGAGGTATCCATGGTAATGTCAAAACCAATACTATACCAAGAATGCTCCCAAACAGACAGAGATGGAGGGGAAAGGGGAGGAGGGATGAGAGAGAGGGGGATGGAGAGAGAGAGGGATGGAGAGAGAGAGAGGGATGGAGAGAGAGAGAGGGATGGAGAGAGAGAGGGGGGTGGAGAGAGGGATGGAGAGAGAGGGATGGAGAGAGAGGGATGGAGAGAGATGAGAGAGGGGGGGTGGAGAGAAAGGGGGATGGAGAGAGAGGGATGGAGAAAGAGGGATGTAGAGAAAGGGATGGAGAAAGAGGGATGGAGAGAGAGGGGAATGAGAGAGAGGGGAATGAGAGAGAGGGGAATGAGAGAGAGGGATGGAGAGAGAGGGGAATGAGAGAGAGGGGAATGAGAGAGAGGGGAATGAGAGAGAGGGGAATGAGAGAGAGGGGAATGAGAGAGAGGGGGATGGAGAGAGAGAGATGGAGAAAGGGATAGAGAGAGAGAGAGATGGAGAGAGGGGAATGGAGAGAGAGAGGGGGTGGAGAGAGGGATGGAGAGAGAGGGATGGAGAGAGAGGGATGGAGAAAGAGGGATGGAGAGAGATGAGAGAGGGGGGATGGAGAGAGGGGGATGGAGAGAGGGGGATGGAGAGAGAGGGAGAAAGGGATGGAGAGAGAGGGGGATGGAGAAAGAGGGATAGAGAGAGAGGGATGGAGAAAGAGGGATGGAGAGAGATGGATGGAGAGAGAGGGATGGAGAGAGAGGGGAATGAGAGAGAGGGGGATGGAGAGAGAGGGGTGGAGGGAGAAAGGGATGGAGAGAGAGATGGAGGCAAGTGTATGCTGCAAGCCAGTTAAGCTACTGTCAAATCAGGTTTTATTGTTTTGAAATATCACATTTTAAATCAGAACTTAATTTTTTTAAACAGATCACATAGGCTGCATCTGAAATGTCCCCCGATTCCCAATATAGTGCATAGGTGTCCCGATCGTCGGGAACAGAGGAGGACCAAGGCGCAGCGTTGAAAGCGAACATACTCTTTTATTAGTGATTACACTAACAAAAACAACAAAACGATAACGTGACATCCACAGTCTAACACAAACCACACTGGAACACGGAACAAGATCCCACAAACCACTGTGGCAAACAGACTGAATAAATATGGTTCCCAATCAGAGACAACCAGCAACAGCTGACACTAGTTGCCTCTGATTGAGAACCACTCTGGTCAACATAGAAATACACCAACTAGAAACAAGGAAAGTCACACCCTGGCTCAACATACAAGTGTCCCCAGAGCCAGGGCGTGACAGTACCCCCCCCCCCCCTAAAGGCGCGGACTCCGACCGCGCCAACTAAATACCACAGGGGAGGGACCGGGTGGGCACTCCGCCTTGGCGGCGGATCCGGGCCTGATCCCCACTCCCTCTCTAACCCCCCAAAGTACCCCTGGTCTGGTCTGACCCTGCTGCCCGGAGCTGAACTGCACACTGGTGGAGCGGATTGCTCTAGCTCCGGCGTGAAGCAGCTGACCGGTGCCGGACCAGGCACCGGTGGAACAGGCACGGGCCGTGCCGGACTGACGACGCACACTACTGGCTTGGTGTGAGGAGCAGGAACGGACCGGACCGGGCTGGCGACGCTCACCATAGGCTTGATGCGGGGAGCAGGAACAGGCCGGGCCGTGCTGGCAACGCGCACCCTTGGCTTGGTGCGGGGAGCAGGAACAGGCCTTGCCGGGCTGGTGACGCGCACCATTGGCTTGGTGCGGGGAGCAGGAACAGGCCGGGCCGGGCTGGCGACGCGCACCATAGGCTTGGTGCGGGGAGCAGGAACAGGCCGGGCCAGGCTGACGAAGCGCACCACTGACTTGGTGCGGAGAGCAGGAATGGACCGGACTGGGCTGGCGACGCGCACCACAGGCTCGGTGCAAGGGACAGGAACAGACCGGACCGTACTGGGGACACACACCACTGGCCCTACGCAGGGATCAGGAACAGGCCGGACCGGACTGGTAACACACCCCAGTACCTCTCGCCATGCCTCTACACCTTCCTTCCCCTCTTTGACCAGTGGCCCCCGTAACCTGGCGGCCTCCTCTGCCAACCCGCTGGGCCGCTCTATCGCGGTCTCCTGCTGCCCCGTCGTCCACGGCGTGAGACCCCCCCTAAACATTTCTGGGCTTCTCTCCTACCCGTGGACCAGGTCTCCATATTTTTCGCCAGCCTTTCGCCCTTCTGCTTCCACGTCAAGCCCCTCTCTTCCTCACACGGCTTGACCCAGTCGAGGAGGCGAAGGAGATCCGCTAGAGATCTCCCTGGCGATGGCTCCTGGACACGCTGCTTGGTCCAGTCTTGGTGGGATCTTCTGTCACGATCGTCGGGAACAGAGGAGGACCAAGGCGCAGCGTTGAAGGCGAACATACTCTTTTATTAGTGATTACACTAACAAAAACAACAAAACGATAACGTGACATCCACGGTCTAACACAAACCACACTGGAACACGGAACAAGATCCCACAAACCACTGTGGCAAACAGACTGAATAAATATGGTTCCCAATCAGAGACAACCAGCAACAGCTGACACTAGTTGCCTCTGATTGAGAACCACTCTGGTCAACATAGAAATACACCAACTAGAAACAAGGAAACTCACACCCTGGCTCAACATACAAGTGTCCCCAGAGCCAGGGCGTGACAATAGGCCCTAGTCTAAAGTAGTGTACTAAATTGGGAATAGGGTGTAATTTGCGATGCAGAGACAGTGTCCAGTCTTATGATTTACATTACAGTATGTCGGCAATTCCAAGGTAACAGTGATGATGAGACTCACTTTTTCACTTAGAAAATGTATGCCATGCAAAAGCCATTGATTTCAAAGTTTAACAAACCACACACCTACAATATATGCAGAAGTCTACTTTTAACAACTGCCACTGAAATGTTTACTAAAACATATTTACTTTAGGAACTTTCCAGATGCAATGTTTGGTAACGGAATGACAGTAAAATATCCTTCAAAGCTGTCTGCAGAAAGATTGGGGTGACAGCTATGATATGACACCTTGAGTTTGAAAAAAGCTATTCTAACTTAATTACATCATGGGTCCCTGATCTGTCCTGTATAGAAATGGATAATGATGGATGTCATTCTGTTCCCGGCCATGTTACATATCCTGTATGTATGTATGTATGTATATATGAGGTAGAACATTGTTACATACTCCATTGTATGTTTTGGGTATTATTCTACATGCTATTATTCTAATTAGCTCCGCCCCCAAACAAAACCACATTTTGGTTGGTCCAGACTGGACCAAGTCTGTACCAATCATAGACGTCTATGTTTCACAAGTTTGGACATCTCAGCACAGCACAGAACAGCATAGCATAGCACAGTATAGTATAGTATAGTATAGTATAGTATAGTATAGTATAGTATAGTATAGTATAGTATTGTATAGTATAGTATAGTATAGTATAGTATAGTATAGTATAGTATAGTACATTATAGTATAGTATAGTATAGTATAGTATAGTATAGTATAGTATAGTATAGTATAGTACAGTACAGTACAGTACAGTATAG
The DNA here is from genome assembly GCF_964263955.1 of Coregonus lavaretus. NCBI lineage: Eukaryota > Metazoa > Chordata > Actinopteri > Salmoniformes > Salmonidae > Coregonus > Coregonus lavaretus. The sequence goes on from NW_028163741.1 coordinate 679,300, forward strand.
TATAGTATAGTATTGTATAGTACAGTACAGTACAGTACAGTACAGTACAGTATAGTATAGTAGAGTAGAGTAGAGTAGAGTATAGTAGAGTAGAGTAGAGTAGAGTAGAGTATAGTACAGTATAGTATAGTATAGTATAGTATAGTATAGTATAGTATAGTATAGTATATTATAGTATAGTATAGTATAGTATAGTATAGTATAGTATAGTATAGTATAGTATAGTACAGTACAGTACAGAAAAGTAAAGAAAGGTAGATTAGAGTATTGTGTTGCACGTTATCCTGAAACGTCTGTACTTTTACTATACTAGAACATGAAAACCGGTTCGGTACTCACATTCTTGTTACTTTCGGTACTTCTGTCAACTATGTCTCATGGATCAAGCCTGTCCATCAGCGCAGCCGACCCCTTATTATAGCTCACTGTGTCTGCTCCACTAACTCACTACTAGCCTGCACTGGGAGTCTGGTCTGGATCATGTTAGCTCCCCACCCTGCCTGCTCCACTAACTCACTGCTAGCCTGCACTGGGAGTCTGGTCTGCATCATGTTAGCTCCCCACCCTGCCTGCTCCACTAACTCACTGCTAGCCTGCACTGGGAGTCTGGTCTGCATCATGTTAGCTCCCCACCCTGCCTGCTCCACTAACTCACTGCTAGCCTGCACTGGGAGTCTGGTCTGCATCATGTTAGCTCCCCACCCTGCCTGCTCCACTAACTCACTGCTAGCCTGCACTGGGAGTCTGGTCTGCATCATGTTAGCTCCCCACCCTGCCTGCTCCACTAACTCACTGCTAGCCTGCACTGGGAGTCTGGTCTGCATCATGTTAGCTCCTCACCCTGCCTGCTCCACTAACTCACTGCTAGCCTGCACTGGGAGTCTGGTCTGCATCATGTTAGCTCCTCACCCTGCCTGCTCCACTAACTCACTGCTAGCCTGCACTGGGAGTCTGGTCTGCATCATGTTAGCTCCCCACCCTGCCTGCTCCACTAACTCACTGCTAGCCTGCACTGGGAGTCTGGTCTGCATCATGTTAGCTCCCCACTCATGCTGCACAGAAATAAAAATTGTGTCACGGTTTTCTAAGCCAGAACCGTATTGTGAATACGCCTAGGCTACATCTTGATTTACTCAGTTTATCAATAGAGATTGACCATTCAAATAAATGATTACCATTATGTTGTTATGTAGTTACATTGGTAAAAACAAAGTCAGATTGAATGTATGATTGAGGATCTTGGCGCTGCTGGGGCGACTGGTGAGGACCTTCGTTCTGAGCAGCTGTAGTTTCCTCCGCAGTGCCCTGTTTTCATTCTGGCTTTGAATTTCCAAACGAAACACTGCATAGTCGTCGTCTACGAGTTTACAGATGTCAGCCACGCTGCATTCGCTAGCACCTCCATAGTGGAGGTTATTTGAGTGTGAAAATACATTCAGTTGGCCATTGTTGGCAGCTAGGTAGCTAGCGTTGTCTAGATGACATCTATCAGCCAAGTCCTGTCTTCAACGCAAATTAAACACTACCTGGGACACGCCCGACACAGCTCTGAGAGGCTACACTGGACACTAACACGCAGCCGGGCCGGTGCGTAGCCAGGAACAGCCGGCGACCTGCCACTGACAACCGACAAAACTGCCACAACTGCGCTTCTCTCTCGCTCTTCACATTCAATGAGAGACAGACAACAACACAGTTGTGCGGGGCGCTGGTGGGGGTGTCCGCGGCGCTGGTGGGGGTGTCTGCGGCCATGGAGGGAGCATCTAAGTCCCCAGCAGAGCCAGGAAATGTTTGTTCCCTTGGACTGCCGACGTGCAGCAGTGAAAACTCATTTGAATCTAATGGGGGGACTTGCGTGCTATTACATGTATAATCTGCGACATGTTCGTTGTTGTCACGGGGAAAGGTCCGATGGATACCTTCATTTGTGAAAAATGTATTGAACTTGATGCAGCTAAAAAAAGGATTATTACTCTTCATGAAGAAATAAAACATTTGACCAAGCGCCTTGAACTGAATAAGGATTCTATGAGACTATCGGCATCTTTAAATGCTTCCTATCAAAACATCCAGGAGGATCATAATGGGACCTTCCTGGACTATGATCAATTTCCGCCACTGCACCCCTCTACTAGCTTGAACCAGTAAATGGCTGCTCACTGTTCCACTCCAGGTGAGAGTAAATGGATGCGTGTCGGAACCAGAAAGAAGGAGAATAATCATTCTCGGCGCACCTGCCTTCTTCCCCCGCTTCGGGACTTAAGACTTTCAAATCGCTTTGAGCCCCTGTACCAGCTGTCTTCTGCCTGGGGTTTGGGTGTTCCCTCCATGGCTATGGATGACCCTCCAGCTACCTCTCCCTGTCCTAGTCAATCAACTGCCTGGGCACAGTCGAGACCACCGCGGCCCCCCTCCGCTGAGTCGTGCTCTCTGGATCAGAGCTCTGTCTGCACGGAGCTGGCATCTCAGCAGCCCTCTTCTCAGGTGAGTTCTGTGGCTCTGTCCTCGCAATCTGCTTCGAGACACAGCAGAGGCCAGATCATTCCGGCGATTGTGATAGGGAGTTCGATGGTGAGGCATATATCTGTACCTTGGGCAAAGACCACCAGATATCACCAGGTTGCTTCCCGAGGCTCTGAGTCAGTCACCAGGGGCTGATGCTGTCATGTTTCATGTGGGGTCAAATTACATTATGAAGGGAAGAACAGCTGAAGATGGATTTTAAAGAACTGATTGGGTCTCTACTTGACACCAACAAACACCCCATAATATCTGGCCCTCTGACCTCCCTAAATCATGGAATTGAACCGTTCAGCAGACTTTTACATTTACATTTACATTTTCATCATTTAGCAGACGCTCTTATCCAGAGCGACTTACAAATTGGTGCATTCACCTTATGATAGCCAGTGGGATAACCACTTTACAATATATATATATATATCTTCTTCTTTATTTATTTATTTTTTGGGGGGGGGGGTAGAAGGATTACTTTTATCCTATCCCAGGTATTCCTTAAAGAGGTGGGGTTTCAAGTGTCTCCAGAAGGTGGTGAGTGACTCCGCTGTCCTGGCATCGTGAGGGAGCTTGTTCCACCATTGGGGTGCCAGAGCAGTGAACTGTTTTGACTGGGCTGAGCGGGAACTGTGCTTCCGCAGAGGTAGGGGGGCCAGCAGGCCAGAGGTTGATGAATGCAATACCCTCGTTTGGGTGTAGGGACTGATCAGAGCCTGAAGGTACGGAGGTGCCGTTCCCCTCACAGGTCCGTAGGCAAGCACCATGGTCTTGTAGCAGATGCGGGCTTCAACTGGAAGCCAGTGGAGTGCGCGGAGGAGCGGGGTGATGTGAGAGAACTTGGGAAGGTTGAACACCAGACGGGCTGCAGCGTTCTGGATGAGTTGTAGGGGTTTAATGGCACAGGCAGGGAGCCCAGCCAACAGCGAGTTGCAGTAATCCAGACGGGAGATGACAAGTGCCTGGATTAGGACCTGTGCCGCTTCCTGTGTAAGGTAGGGTCGTACTCTGCGAATGTTGTAGAACATGAACCTACAGGATCGGGTCACCGCTTTGATGTTAGCGGAGAATGACAGGGTGTTGTCCAGGGTCACGCCAAGGTTCTTTGCATTCTAGGAGGAGGACACAATGGAGTTGTCAACCGTGATGGCGAGATCATGGAGTGGGCAGTCCTTCCCCGGGAGGAAGAGCAGCTCCGTCTTGCCGAGGTTCAGCTTGAGGTGGTGATCCGTCATCCACACTGATATGTCTGCCAGACATGCAGAGATGTGATTCGCCACCTGGTTATCAGAAGGGGGAAAGGAGAAGATTAATTGTGTGTCGTCTGCGTAGCAATGATAGGAGAGACCATGTGAGGATATGACAGAGCCAAGTGACTTGGTGTATAGAGAGAATAGGAGAGGGCCTAGAACTGAGCCCTGGGGGACACCAGTGGTGAGAGCACGTGGTGCGGAGACAGCTTCTCGCCACGCCACTTGGTAGGAGCGACCGGGCAGGTAGGACGCAATCCAAGAGTGAGCCGCGCCGGAGATGCCCAGCTCGGAGAGGGTGGAGAGGAGGATCTGATGGTTCACAGTATCAAAGACAGCAGAAAGGTCTAGAAGGACAAGAGCAGAGGAGAGAGAGTTAGCTTTAGCAGTGCGGAGAGCCTCCGTGACACAGAGAAGAGCAGTCTCAGTTGAATGACCAGTCTTGAAACCTGACTGGTTTGGATCAAGAAGGTCGTTCTGAGAGAGATAGCAAGAGAGTTGGCTAAAGTAGTTTTGGAGAGAAAAGAAAGAAGGGATACTGGTCTGTAGTTGTTGACATCAGAGGGATCGAGTGTTGGTTTTTTGAGAAGGGGTGCAACTCTCGCTCTCTTGAAGACGGAAGGGACATAGCCAGCGGTCAAGGATGAGTTGATCAGCGAGGTGAGGTAAGGGAGAAGGTCACCGGAGATGGTCTGGAGAAGAGAGGAGGGGATATGGTCAAGCGGGCAGGTTGTTGGGCGGCCAGCCGTCACAAGTCGCAAGTTTTTATCTGGAGAGAGAGGGGAGAAAGAAGTCAAAGCATAGGGTAGGGCAGTGTGAGCAGGACCAGCGGTGTCATTTGACTTAATAAATGAGGATCGGATGTCGTCAAACTTCTTTTCAAAATGGTTGACGAAGTTTAGCCCTCCATAACTGGCTACGAGACTATTGCAGCTCTGTGGGTGTAACATTTATTGACAAATTTGATACCTTCTTGAAACAAAGCTCGTATTACAAGGAGGATGGGATCCACCCAAATCATTTGTGTTCCAAGATCCTTTCATAGCATTATAAGGCTGCGTTGAGACAATGACTTATCAATGAACCAAGTCCAGCTCATTTAATTCCTACCACTGTGTCGCTGAGTTGTCATAATGCTTCAGCAAACGCACATTATCCCAGGGGTGTTGGAAGACACAATGTAGGTAACCTAATTTATGTCCCTCTTACTGCCCTGAATGCCTCTGCTGATCCTTAAGCTATTGTATGCAGTAACCATATGCCTATGAACCAGACTAATACTGTTGGCACTGAGGTGATGTGCCCTAGTAGGAAGTCCACTGTGTGCAGCTCACCCTGCACTAAACAATAATTTGAGCATGTCTACCTCTGCTATGCTTCCCAGTAAAGCAAGAAAAACCATAATCAAGCATCCCAGAAAGGTGTTAAAAATAGCCCACGTTAACTTATGTAGCTTAAGAAACAAGGTTCATGAAATCTATAATTTGCTAGCAAGAGATGACATTCATATTCTGACAGTCTCTGAAACTCACTTAGATAATACCTTTGATGATACAGTGGTAGCAATACATTGTTATAAGATCTACAGAAAAGACAGAAATGCCAAAGGTGGAGGTGTGGCTGTTTATATTCAGAACCACAATCCTTTAAAGCTTAGAGAGGATCTCATTTTAATACTGTTGAAGTAATATGGCTACAGGTTAATCTGCCTCACCTAAAGCCCATTCTGGTGGGAAGCTGCTATAGACCACCAAGTGCTAACAGTCAGTATCTGGATAACATGTGTGAAATGCTTGATAATGTATGTGATATCAATAGAGAGGTATACTTTCTGGGTGATTTAAATATTGACTGGCTTTCATCAGGCTGCCCACTCAAGAGAAAGCTTCAAACTCTAACTAGTGCCTGCAACCTGGTTCAGGTTATCAATCAATCTACCAGGGTATTTACAAACAGTACAGGAATGAAATCATCAACATGTATTGATCAGATCTTTACTAATGCTGCAGAAATGTGTTTGAAAGCAGTATCCAAATCCATCGGATATAGTGATCACATTATAGTAGCCATATCTAGGAAAACCAAAGCTCCCAGATATGGGCCAAATATTGTGTATAAGAGGTCATACAATACGTTTTGTAGTGATTCCTACGTTGTTGATGTGAATAATATTTGTTGGTCCGTGGTGTGTAATGACAAGCAACCAGACGCTGCACTTGACACATTCATGAAATTGCTTATCCCAGTTACTAATAAGCATGCACCCATTAAGAAAATGACTGTAAAAACTGTTAAATCCACGTGGAATAATGAGGAATTGAAAAATGGTATGGTTGAGAGGGATGAGACAAAAGAGATGGCAAATAAGTCTGGCTGCACAACCGATTGGCAAACCTACTGCAAATTGAGCTCCATCATTCATTGAATCAGATGGCTCCTTCATCACAAAACCCACTGATATTGCCAACTAATTTAATGATTTTTTCATTGGCAAGATTAGCAAATTTAGGCATGACATGCCAGCAACAAACGCTGACACTACACATCCAAGTATATCTGACCAAATTATGAAAGACAAGCATTGTAATTTTGAATTCCGTAAAGTGAGTGTGGAAGAGGTGAAAAAATGATTGTTGTCTATCAACAATTACAAGCCACCGGGGTCTGACAACTTGGATGGAAAATTACTGAGGATAATAACGGACGATATTGCCACTCCCATTTGCCATATCTTCAATTTAAGCCTACTAGAACGTGTGTGCCCCAGGCCTGGAGGGAAGCAAAAGTTATTCCCCTACCTAAGAATAGTAAAGCCCCCTTAACTGGCTCAAATAGCCGACCAATCAGCCTGTTACCAACCGTTAATAATCTTTTGGAAAAAATGGTGTTTGACCAGACACAATGCTTTTTTACGTGAAAGAAATTGACAAAAGACTTTCAGCATGCTTATAGGGAAGGACATTCAACAAAAACATCACTTACACAAATTACTGAGAGAATTGATGATAAAAAGATTGTGGGGGTTGTTTTGTTAGACTTCAGTGTGGCTTTTGACATTATCGATCATAGTCTGTTGCTGGAAAAACTTGTGTTATGGCTTTACACCCCCTGCAATATTGTGGATAAAGAGTAACTTGTCTAACAGAACACAGAGGGTGTTCTTTAATGGAAGCCTCTCCAACATAATCCAGGTAGAATCAGGAATTATCCAGGGCAGCTGTCTAGGCCAATTACCTTTTTCAATCTTTATTAAAAACATGCCACTGGCATTGAGTAAAGCCAGTGTGTCTATATATGCGGATGACTCAACACTATACATGTCAGCTACTACATCAACTGAAATAACTGCAACACTTAACAAAAGAGCTGAAGTTAGTTTCAGAGTGGGTGGCAAGGAATAAGTTAGTCCTAAATATTTCTAAAACTAAAAGCATTGTATTTGGGACAAATCATTCACTAAACCCTAAACCTCAACTAAATCTTGTAATAAATACTATGGAAATTGAGCAAGTTGAGATTACTAAACTGCTTGGAGTAACCCTGGATTGTAAACTGTCATGGTCAAAACATATTGATAAAACAGTAGCTAAGATGGGGAGAAGTCTTTCCATAATAAAGTGCTGCTCTGTATTCTTAACAGCATTATCAACAAGGCAGGTCCTACAGGCCCTAGTTTTGTCACACCTGGACTACTGTTCAGTCGTGTGGTCAGGTGCCATAAAGAGGGACTTAGGAAAATTGCAATTGGCTCAGAACAGGGCAGCACGGCTGGACCTTGGATGTACACAGAGAGCTAACATCAATAATATGCATGTCAATCTCTAATGGCTCAAAGTGGAGTAGAGATTGACTTCTTCACTACTTGTATTTATGAGAGGTATTGACATGTTGAGTGCACCGAGCTGTCTGTTTGAACTACTGGCACACAGCTCGGACACCCATGCATACCCCACAAGACATGCCACCAGAGGTCTCTTCACAGTCCCCAAGTCCAGAACAGACTATGGGAGGTGCACAGTACTACATAGAGCCATGAATATATGGAACTCTATTCCACATCAAGTAACTCATGCAAGCAGTAAAATTAGATTTAAAAAACAGATAAAAAATTCACCTTATGGAACAGCGGGGACTGTGAAGCAAAACAAACATAGACAAATACATACAAACACACAATAACATTCACACTATACACACGTGTTTACATGGATTTTGTGTCATAGATATGTGGTAGTAGAGTAGAGGCCTGAGGGCACACACTTAATATGTTGTGAAATCTGTTATGAATGTATTGTAATGTTTTTAAAATGTATAACTGCCTTAATTTTGCTGGACCCCAGGAAGAGTAACTGCTGCCTTGGCAGCAGCTAATGGGGATCTATAATAAATACAAATACAAATACATGAAAGCCTGCTTGGAGTTTGCCAAAAGGCAATAAAGGACTCTCAGACCATGAGAAACAAGATTCTTTGGTCTGATGAAACCAAAATTGAACTCTTTCGCCTGAATGCCAAGCGTCACGTCTGGAGGAAAACCTGGCACCATCCCTACGGTGAAGCATGGTGGTGGCAGCATCATGCTGTGGGGATGTTTTTCAGCGGCAGGGACTGGGAGACTATTCAGGATCGAGGCAAAGATGATCAGAGCAAAGCACAGTGAGATCCTTGATGAAAACCTGCTCCAGAGCGCTCAGGACCTCAGACTGGGGCGAAGGTTCACCTTCCAATAGGACAAAGACCCTAAGCACACAGACAAGACAACGCAGGAGTGGCTTCGGGACAAGTCTGTATGAAAAATGTATGCACTCACTAACTGTAAGTCGCTCTGGATTAGAGTGTCTGCTAAAATGACTAAAATGTAAAAATGTAATTCTCTGAATATCCTCTCCCCATCCAACCTGAAAGAGCGTGAGAGGATCTGCAGAGAAGAATGTGAGAAACTCCCCAAATACAGGTGTGCCAAGCTTTTAGCGTCATACCCAAGGAGACTCGAGGCTTTAATCGCTGCCAAAGGTGCTTCAACAAACTACTTAGTAAAGGGTCTGAATACTTATTTAAATGTAATATTTCCTTATATTTGTTATTTTTTTGCAAATAAATCTGAGAAAAACTGTTTTTTTGCTTTGTCATTATGGGGTAATGTGTGTAGATTGATGAGGGCGGAAAAAACACTTTAATCAATTTTAGAATAAGGCTGTAATGTAACAAAATGTGCAAAAAGTGAAGGGGTCTGAATACTTTCCGAATGCACTGTATGTTGAAGAGGGTGGGGCTCAGGCTGCATCCCTGTCGTACCCCACGGGAAAGAAATTGGTGTTTTTGCCAGTTTTAAACCGCACACTTGTTGTTTGTGTTCATGGATTTTATAATGTCGTATGTTTTTCCCCCAACACCCCCAACTTTCAATCAATTTGTATAGCAGACCCTCATGCCAAATTGAGTCAAAAGCTTTTTTGAAGTCAAGAAAGCATGAGAAGACTTTGCCTTTGTTTTGTTTTGTTTCTTTGTTAATTAGGGTGTGCAGGGTGAATACGTGGTCTGTCATACGGTAATTTGGTAAAAAGACAATTTGACATTTGCTCAGTACATTGTTTTCATTGATGAAATGTACGAGTCTGCTGTTAATGATAATGCAGAGGATTTTCCCAAGGTTGCTGTTGACAAATATCCCACGGTAGTTATTGGGGTCAAATTTGTCTCCACTTCTGTGGATTTGGGTGATCAGTCATTGGTTCCAAATATTGGGGAAGATGCCAGAGCTGAGGATGATGTTAAAAAGTTTACCCAATTGGAATTTGTGGTCTGTATATTTTATCATTTCATTTAGGACCCCATCAACACCACAGGCCTTTTTGGGTTGGAGGGTTTGTATTTTGTCGTGCAGTTCATTCATTGTAATTGGAGACTCCATTGGGTTCTGGTAGTCTTTAATAATTTATTCTAAGATTTGCATTTGATCATGTATATGTTTTGCTGTTTGTTCTTTGTTATAGGGCCAAAAAGATTGAAGAAGTGGTTTATCCATACATCTCCGTTTTGGATAGATAACTCTTTGTGTTGTTTGTTTAGTGTTTTCCAATTTTCCCAGAAGTGGTTAGATTCTATGGATTCTTCAATTACATTGAGCTGATTTCTGACATACTGTTCCTTCATTTTCCATAGTGTATTTCTGTATTGTTTTAGTGATTCACCATCTCTCTCTCTCTCTCTCTCTCTCTCTCTGAGCCATAGGAATGTAACGTAGTAATGTAGGTTGCCATATACAGTGAGGGAAAAAAGTATTTGATCCCCTGCTGATTTTGTACATTTGCCCACTGAAAAAGACATAATCAGTATATCATTTTAATGGTAGGTTTATTTGAACAGTGAGAGACAGAATAACAAAAAAAAAATCCAGAAAAACGCATGTCAGAAATGTTATAAATTGATTTGCATTTTAATGAGGGAAATAAGTGCGTGACACAAGTACTTTTTCCAACAATTGTTTACAGACAGAACATTTCACTTATAATTCACTGTATCCCAATTCCAGTGGGTCAGAAGTTTACATACACTAAGTTGACTGTGCTTTTAAACAGCTTGGAAAATTCCAGAAAACGATTTCATGGCTTTAGAAGCTTCTGATAGGCTAATTGACATAATTTGAGTCAATTGGAGGTGTACCTGTGGATGTATTTCAAGGCCTACCTTCAAACTCAGTGCCTCTTTGCTTGACATCATGGGAAAATCAAAAGAAATCAGTCAAGACCTCAGAAAGAAATTGTAGACCTCCACAAGTCTGTTTTTTCCTTGGGAGCAATTTCCAAACGCCTGAAGGTACCACGTTAATCTGTACAAACAATAGTACGCAAGTATAAACATCATGGGACCACGCAGCCATCATACCGCTCAGGAAGGAGACACGTTCTGTCTCCTAGAGATGAATGTACTTTGGTGAGAAAAGTGCAAATCAATCCCAGAACAACAGCAAAGGACATTGTGAAGATGCTGGAGGAAACAGGTACAAAAGTATCTATATCCACAGTAAAACGAGTCCTATATCGACATAACCTGAAAGGCCGCTCAGCAAGGAAGAAGCCACTGCTCCAAAACCGCCATAAAAAAAGCCAGACTACGGTTTGCAACTGCACATGGGGACTAGAGATCGTACTTTTTGGAGAAATGTCCTCTGGTCTGATGAAACAAAAATATAACTGTTTGGCCATAATGACCATTGTTATGTTTGGAGGAAAAAGGGGGTGGCTTGCAAGCCAAAGAACACCATCACAACCATGAAGCACGGGGGTGGCAGCATCATGCTGTGGGGGTGCTTTGCTGCAGGAGGGACTGGTGCACTTCACAAAATAGATGTCATCATGAGGATGGAAAATTATGTGGATATATTGAAGCAACATCTCAAGACATCAGTCAGAAAGTTAAAGCTTGGTCGCAAATGGGTCTTCCAAATGGACAATGACCCCAAGCATACTTACAAAATTGTGGCAAAATGGCTTAAGGACAACAAAGTCAAGGTATTGGAGTGGCCATCACAAAGCCCTGACCTCAATCCTATAGAACATGTGTGGGCAGAACTGAAAAAGTGTCTGTGAGCAAGGAGGCCTACAAACCTGACTCAGTTAAACCAGCTCTGTCAGGAGGAATGGGCCAAAATTCACCCAACTTATTGGCAATGCTACCAAATACTAATTGAGTGTATGTAAACTTCTGACCCACTGGGAATGTGATGAAATAAATAAAAGCTGAAATAAATCATTCTCTCTACTATTATTCTGACATTTCACATTCTTTAAATAAAGTGTTGATCCTAACTGACCTAAGACAGGGAATTTTTACTAGGATTGAGTGAAAATGTATTTGGCTAATGTGTATGTAAACGTCTGACTTCAACTGTAGCTGCAAGGCAATAAGCAGGCACAACATGCAGGCACACTGAGGTAGAGTCCCAAATGGCACCCTATTCCCTATATAGTGCACTACTTTTGACCAGAGCCCTTTGTGGGACCTACTCAAAAGCAGTGCACTTAGGGGATAAGGTGCCGTTTGGGACACTGCCTGTCTGGTTGACTGCAACATGTTTCCTCCCTGTGTGGAATGACCCGTGGTCTCTATGATATAACAGCCTGATACATAGCAGACAGTACTCTGGGTGCAACATGTTTCCTCCCTGTGTGGAATGACCCGTGGTCTCTATGATATAACAGCCTGATACATAACAGACAGTACTCTGGGTGCAACTCATCTAGGGCACAGTCACCGGCTGTTGAACACAATTAATACAATTTGATTTGATTTGACATTTACTTCATCTCTTAGCATGTTCACTGTCAGACATATCATGTTCACTGTCAGACATATCATGAACACTGTCAGACATATCATGAACACTGTCAGACATATCATGTTCACTGTCAGACATATCATGTTCACTGTCAGACATATCATGTTCACTGTCAGACATATCATGAACACTGTCAGACATATCATGAACACTGTCAGACATATCATGTTCACTGTCAGACATATCATGTTCACTGTCAGACATATCATGTTCACTGTCAGACATATCATGAACACTGTCAGACATATCATGTTCACTGTCAGACATATCATGTTCACTGTCAGACATATCATGTTCACTGTCAGACATATCATGTTCACTGTCAGACATATCATGTTCACTGTCAGACATATCATGTTCACTGTCAGACATATCATGTTCACTGTCAGACATATCATGAACACTGTCAGACATATCATGTTCACTGTCAGACATATCATGAACACTGTCAGACATATCATGTTCACTGTCAGACATATCATGTTCACTGTCAGACATATCATGTTCACTGTCAGACATATCATGAACACTGTCAGACATATCATGTTCACTGTCAGACATATCATGTTCACTGTCAGACATATCATGTTCACTGTCAGACATATCATGTTCACTGTCAGACATATCATGTTCACTGTCAGACATATCATGAACACTGTCAGACATATCATGTTCACTGTCAGACATATCATGTTCACTGTCAGACATATCATGTTCACTGTCAGACATATCATGTTCACTGTCAGACATATCATGTTCACTGTCAGACATATCATGAACACTGTCAGACATATCATGTTCACTGTCAGACATATCATGTTCACTGTCAGACATATCATGTTCACTGTCAGACATATCATGTTCACTGTCAGACATATCATGTTCACTGTCAGACATATCATGTTCACTGTCAGACATATCATGAACACTGTCAGACATATCATGTTCACTGTCAGACATATCATGAACACTGTCAGACATATCATGAACACTGTCAGACATATCATGAACACTGTCAGACATATCATGTTCACTGTCAGACATATCATGAACACTGTCAGACATATCATGTTCACTGTCAGACATATCATGTTCACTGTCAGACATATCATGTTCACTGTCAGACATATCATGTTCACTGTCAGACATATCATGTTCACTGTCAGACATATCATGTTCACTGTCAGACATATCATGTTCACTGTCAGACATATCATGTTCACTGTCAGACATATCATGTTCACTGTCAGACATATCATGTTCACTGTCAGACATATCATGTTCACTGTCAGACATATCATGTTCACTGTCAGACATATCATGTTCACTGTCAGACATATCATGAACACTGTCAGACATATCATGTTCACTGTCAGACATATCATGTTCACTGTCAGACATATCATGTTCACTGTCAGACATATCATGTTCACTGTCAGACATATCATGTTCACTGTCAGACATATCATGTTCACTGTCAGACATATCATGTTCACTGTCAGACATATCATGTTCACTGTCAGACATATCATGTTCACTGTCAGACATATCATGTTCACTGTCAGACATATCATGTTCACTGTCAGACATATCATGTTCACTGTCAGACATATCATGTTCACTGTCAGACATATCATGTTAACTGTCAGACATATCATGTTAACTGTCAGACATATCATGTTCACTGTCAGACATATCATGAACACTGTCAGACATATCATGTTCACTGTCAGACATATCATGTTCACTGTCAGACATATCATGAACACTGTCAGACATATCATGAACACTGTCAGACATATCATGTTCACTGTCAGACATATCATGTTCACTGTCAGACATATCATGTTCACTGTCAGACATATCATGTTCACTGTCAGACATATCATGTTCACTGTCAGACATATCATGTTCACTGTCAGACATATCATGTTCACTGTCAGACATATCATGTTCACTGTCAGACATATCATGTTCACTGTCAGACATATCATGTTCACTGTCAGACATATCATGTTCACTGTCAGACATATCATGAACACTGTCAGACATATTATGAACACTGTCAGACATATCATGTTCACTGTCAGACATATCATGTTCACTGTCAGACATATCATGTTCACTGTCAGACATATCATGAACACTGTCAGACATATCATGTTCACTGTCAGACATATCATGTTCACTGTCACTCAGTCCCAACTAGGGCTGTGGCGTTCATGATATTTTGTCAGCCGGTGATTGTCAAGCAAATAGCTGCCGGTCTCACGGTAATTTACCATTAATTAACATAAACACATTTAGCATCTCCTGGCTTCCATGCATTGCCTACAAGCCACTGATGCAGACCTTTGGAACATCTACATTTAAAAAAGTCTAATAAATCCATTTAATATTGCCTATACCATCACAATAAATCAATTATTTCTGCGATGGAGTTGTTGGAGTGCTTAGACACTTTAATACTGCTTTAATACTGAATTAATACTGAATTAATACTGCTTTAATACTGCTTTAATACTGAATTAACACTGAATTATTACTGAATTAATACTGCTTTAATACTGCTTTAATACTGAATTAATACTGCTTTAATACTGCTTTAATACTGCTTTAATACTGAATTAATACTGAATTAATACTGCTTTAATACTGCTTTAATACTGAATTAACACTGAATTATTACTGAATTAATACTGCTTTAATACTGCTTTAATACTGAATTAATACTGCTTTAATACTGCTTTAATACTGAATTAATACTGCTTTATTACTGCTTTATTACTGCTTTATTACTACTTTAATACTGCTTTAATACTGAATTAATACTGCTTTAATATTGCTTTAATACTGAATTAACACTGAATTATTACTTAATTAATACTGAATTAATACTGAATTAATACTGAATTAATACTGAATTAATACTGAATTAATACTGAATTAATACTGATTTAATACTGAATTAATACTGAATTAATACTGAATTAATACTGAATTAATACTTAATTAATACCGCTTTAATACTGAATTAATACTGAATTATTACTGAATTATTACTGAATTATTACTGAATTAATACTGAATTAATACTGAATTAATACCGCTTTAATACTGAATTAATACTGAATTATTACTGAATTATTACTGAATTATTACTGAATTAATACTGAATTAATACTGAATTAATACTGAATTAATACTGAATTAATACTGAATTAATACTGCAATAGTCAATTTCAGAAGAACATAATAGCATACTCTGAGTTATCCTTGTGTTAGGTCCTGATCTGGCAATGCCATATGGCTGTGGGCTACACTAGTTCATTTAGCAGAAAAGATTTGCTTAGAATTCCGTGGCATTATTTTATAGTATTTTATAGTATGAAGAATACAATAGGGCTGAATAAAATTGAAAGGATATTTTCTCCAAATGATTTCTGAGGGAGTGTGCACATGTCTGTGTTGAGCGATTAACAAGGAAACAGGTCCTCCTGTACGCTTAATTTAGAGTTATTTATGCGACTTTAGTTGTGCTCTTCCATATAGCGCTGCTCTTCCATATAGTGATGCTCTTCCATCCTATAGCGCTGCTCTTCCATCCTATAGCGCTGCTCTTCCATATAGTGATGCTCTTCCATCCTATAGTGATGCTCTTCCATCCTATAGTGATAATCTTCCATCCTATAGTGATGCTCTTCCATCCTATAGTGATGCTCTTCCATCCTATAGTGATGCTCTTCCATCCTATAGTGATGCTCTTCCATCTTATAGAGCTGTGTGTCTCCTCTGTCTCTCTCTGCCCAGAGGTTCTGTTCTCTCTTCCCTCCCTCCCTTTCTCTTGACTGGCTGGTCATGGCTCTGCTTGTGTTCTGCACTGATAGATTCAGGTTAAGTCCCCAGGGCAGAACAGAGGAGAGCAGGGCAGAGCAGAGCAGAGCAGAGCAGGGCAGAGGAGAGGAGAGGAGACGAGAGAAGAGGAGGGCAGAGGAGAGGAGAGGAGAGGAGAGGAGAGGAGAGGAGAGGAGAGGAGAGGAGAGGAGAGGAGAGGAGAGGAGAGGAGAGGAGAGGAGAGGAGAGGAGAGGAGAGGAGAGGAGAGGAGAGGAGAGGAGAGGAGAGGAGAGGAGAGTTGTATTGCACTGTTTGGTTTTGTGTATTTTCAGCTCCAAATATGGCATTTCATAATGTAGTCACATTACTGCCTAGCTGCTTACACACACACGCCTGCCTTCACTTCCATTCCAAGCAGACCGTGAGGAGAGAAAGCACCACAGATGTCACCTATGACGTCATTAGAACAGAACAGGAGCGATGGAGTTGTTGTATCCTGGAGTGCTCAGACACTTTATTACTGCTTTAATACTGCTTTAATACTGAATTAATACTGAATTAATACTGAATTAATACTGAATTAATACTGAATGAATTACAACTGAATTAACACTGAATTAACACTGAATTAACACTGAATTAATACTGCTTTAGTGCTGAATTAATACTGCTTTATTACTGTTTTAATACTGAATTAATACTGAATTAATACTGCTTTAATACAGTATAATTTAGAGATACTGTATATAGATTATGTAAATACTGTATAGAGATGATATATAGAGATACTGTATTGAGATTATGTATAGTGATGATATATAGAGAGGATGTATAGAGATAATGTATAACGATAATGTATATAGATGATATATAGATACGAAGTATATAGATGATGCATATAGATAATGTATAGAGATAATGTATAGAGATGATATATAGATATACTGTGTAGAGATTATGTATAGAGATTATATATAGAGCTAGTCTGAATCACACAATGAAATACAACACTGAATTACAGGATCTCTATGGTCTGAATAGATGAGTGAGTCACCATGATTGCCTTTGTTCCTAGTTCTTCCTGTCTGTGGGCTGATGCTGTAGTCTAATCTAATTCTATGACTGTAACCTACCTTCTGTTTGTAACATTAGCCAGCAAGCATTAGCTACATCTCAGACACACAACTGATGATTCTGTGTGAAGGAACAGGCTGTGGAGGCTGCTGTATAGATATTAATACAGAGTTCTAGTGCATACAGGGTGTAACTATACTGTTCATCCAAATGAAGATACAGTAGACTAGATGGAGGAGGAGAGGGGAGAGAAAGCACAGGACAGAGGGATGGGTTTCTTCACACTGACTGCCTGTGACAGTCAGCCAGCCGGCCATCTCCTCTCTCCCTCTCTCTCTCTCTCTCTCTCTCTCCCTCTCTCTCTGTCTCCCTCTCTCCCTCTCTCCCTCTCTCCCTCTCTCTCTGTCTCTCTCTCTCTCTGTCTCCCTCTCTCCCTCTCTCCCTCTCTCCCTCTCTCTCTGTCTCTCTCTCTCTCTCTCTCTCTCTCTCTCTCTCTCTCTCTCTCTCTCTCTCTCTCTCTCTCTCTCTCTCCCTCTCTCCCTCTCTCCCTCTCTCCCTCTCTCCCTCTCTCCCTCTTTACCTCTCTCTCTGTCTCTCTCTTCTCACTCTTCCGAGGCAAGGAGGTGAAGAAAAATAGAATAACATTGTAAACTTTACATTATTCATCATGACAGGGTGTAAACTTTACAGTATTCATCATGTCAGGGTGTACACTTTACACCATTCATCATGTCGGAGTGTAAACTTTACATTATTCATAATGTAAGGGTGTACACTTTACATTATTAATCATGTCAGGATATAAACTTCACATTATTAATCCTGTCAGGGTGTAAACTTCACATTATTAATCCTGTCAGGGTGTAAACTTCACATTATTAATCCTGTCAGGGTGTAAACTTCACATTATTAATCCTGTCAGGGTGTAAACTTCACATTATTAATCCTGTCAGGGTGTAAACTTCACATTATTAATCCTGTCAGGGTGTAAACTTCACATTATTAATCCTGTCAGGGTGTAAACTTCACATTATTAATCCTGTCAGGGTGTAAACTTCACATTATTAATCCTGTCAGGGTGTAAACTTCACATTATTAATCCTGTCAGGGTGTAAACTTCACATTATTAATCCTGTCAGGGTGTAAACTTCACATTATTAATCCTGTCAGGGTGTAAACTTCACATTATTAATCCTGTCAGGGTGTAAACTTTACATTAGTCATCCTGTCAGGAGGTAAACTTTACATTAGTCATCCTGTCAGGAGGTAAACTTTACATTAGTCATCCTGTCAGGAGGTAAACTTTATATAATTCGTCCTGTCAAGAGGTAAACTTTACATTACTAATCCTGTCAGGAGGCAAACTTACATGATTATTCATGTCAGGATGCATACTTTACATGACTAATTCTGTCAGGATGTAAACGTTATGTGATTTATCATGTCAGGAGGTACATTTTATTATTTATCCTGCCAGGAGGTAAACTGTATATAATTCATCCTGTCAAGCTGCAAACGTTACATTATTCATCATGTCAGGATGTAAACTTTACAGTATTCATCATGCCAAGGTGTAAACTTTTTATTATTCATAATCTCATGATGTAAACGTTGCATTAGTCATCATGTCAGGATGTAAACGTTACATGTTTCATCATGTCAGGATGAAAACTGTACGATATTCATCACGTCAAGGTGTAAACTTGTAATTATTCATCATATCGTGATGTAAACTTTACGTTGGTCATCATACAATGGTGTAAACTTTACAATATACATCATGTCAATGTGTATTTTTTTACATATTTAATATTGTCATTAGGTTAACTTAACATTACTAATCCTGTCATTAGGTTAACTTTACATTATTAATAACTTTACATTATTAATCCTGTCAGGAGGTTAACTTTACATTATTCATCCTGTCAGGAGGTTAACTTTACATTATAAATCCTGTCTGGAGGTTAACTTTACATTATTAATCCTGTCAGGAGGTTAACTTTACATTATTAATCCTGTCATTAGGTTAACTTTACATTATTAATTCTGTCAGGAGGTCAACTTCACATTATTAATCCTGTCATTAGGTTAACTTTACATTATTAATAACTTTACATTATTAATCCTGTCAGGAGGTTAACTTTACATTATTAATCCTGTCAGGAGGTTAACTTTACATTATTAATCATGTCATTAGGTTAAACTTTACATTATTCATCCTGTCATTAGGTTAACTTTACATTATTAATCCTGTCAGGAGGTTAACTTTACATTATTAATCCTGTCAGGAGGTTAACTTTACATTATTAATCCTGTTATTAGGTTAACTTTACATTATTAATCCTGTCAGGAGGTTAACTTTACATTATTAATCCTGTCAGGAGGTCAACTTCACATTATTAATCCTGTCAGGAGGTCAACTTCACATTATTAATCCTGTCATTAGGTCAACTTCACATTAACACCTGCTCTTTCCATGACAGACTGACCAGGTGAATCCAGGTGAAAGCTATAATCCCTTATTGATGTCACCTGTTAAATCCACTTCGATCAGTGTAGATGAAGGGGAGGAGACAGATTAAAGAAGGATTGTTAAGAATTGACACAATTGAGAAATGGATTGTGTATGTGTGCCATTCAGAGGGTGAATGGACAAGACAAATTATTTAAGTGCCTTTTAACGGGGTATAGTAGTAGGTGCCAGGAGCACCGGTTTGTGTCAAGAACTGCAACACTGCTGGGTTTTTCACGCTCAACAGTTTCCTGTGTGTATCAAGAATGGTCCACCACCCAAAGGACATCCAGCCAACTTTACACAACTATGGGAAGCGTTGGAGTCAACATGGGCCAACATCCCTGTGGAACGCTTTCGACACCTTGTAGAGTCCATTTCCCAACGAGTTGAGGCTGTTCTGAGGGCAAAAGGGAGTGCAACTCAATATTAGGAAGGTGTGCTTAATGTTTTGTACACTCAGTGTATATGCTTTTCAGTCACAACTATTACAGATTATAAACTATTACAGATTAAATCCACCCCTCATCTTCTCTCAGCCCATCTCCGTAGAACCTCAGACCATCCCAACTATCTTAGTTTCTCTCTTGATGCCGTATATTTTTCAACTGTGCTGTGATGTCTTACATGACAAAGGTATGTGGATTTGTCTATTTCAGCCACACACGTTGCTGACAGGTGTATAAAATCGAGCACACGGCCATGCAATCTCCATAGACAAACATTGGCAGTGGAATGGCCCATACTGAAGACCTCAGTGACTTTCTCCGTGGCACCGTCATAGGATGCCAACTTTCCAACAAGTCAGTCCGTCAAATTTCTGCCCTGCTACAAATGTGTGAGTACTGTTATTGTGAAGTGGAAATGTCTAGGAGCAACAACGGCTCAGCCGTGAAGTGGTAGGCCACACAAGCTCACAGAACGGGACCGCCGAGTGCTGAAGCGCGTAGCGCGTAAAATTGTCTGTCCTCGGCTGCAACCCTCACTACAGTGTTCCAAACTGCCTCTGGAAGCAACGTCAGCACAAGAACTGTTCGTCTGGAGCTTTATGAAATGGGTTTCCATGGCTGAGCAGCCTCACACAAGCCTAAATTCACCAATGCCAAGCGTCGGCTGGAGTGGATAAATGGCAGCATTCAAGCAAAATTTAAAGCGCGAACCACCGCATATAACCATGGCAAGGTGACTGGGAATATGTTTGAATACAAACAGTGTAGTTATTCCCTCCATAAGGCAGTCAAACAGGCAAAACATCAGCAGAGAGACAAAGTGGAGTCGCAATTCAACGGCTCAGACACAAGACGTATGTGGCAGGGTCAACAGACAATCACAGATTACAAAGGGAAAACCAGCCACGTCTTGCTCCCGGACAAGCTAAACACCTTCTTTGCCCGCTTTGAGGATAACACAGTGCCACCGACGCGGCCCGCTCCCAAGGACTGTGGGCCCTTGTTCTCCGTGGCCGACATGAGTAAGATATTTAAGCATGTTAACTCTCGCAAGGCTACCGGCCCAGACGGAATCCCAAGCTGCGTCCTCAAAGCATGCGTTTGCCAGCTGGTTGGAGTGTTTACAGAAATATTCAATCTCTCCCTATTCCAGTCTGCTGTCCACACTTGCTTCAAGATGTCCACCATTGTTCCTGTACCCAAGAAAGCAAAGGTAACTGAACTATCGCCCCGTAGCGCTCACTTCTGACATCATGAAGTGCCTTGATGTCAGACATCTACCTTACCTGACACCCTAGACCCACTTCAATTTGCTTACCGCCCCAATAGATCCACAGACGATGCAAATGCCATCACACTGCACACTGCCCTATCCCATCTGGACAAGAGGAATACCTATGTAAGAATGCTGTTCATTGACTAAGCTCAGCCTTCAACAACATAGTACCCTCCAAGCTCATCATTAAGCTCTGGCCCTGGGTCTGAACCCCGCCCTGTGCAACTGGGTCCTGGACTTCCTGACGGGCCGCCCCAAGGTGGTGAAGGTAGGAAACAACACCTCCACTTCCTCAACACAGGGGCCCCACAAGGGTGCGTGCTCAGCCCCCTCCTGTACTCCCTGTTCAACCAATACTGCGTGGCCACGTACGCCTCCAACTCAATCATCAAGTTTGCAGACGACACAACAGTAGTAGGCCTGATTACCAACAATGACGAGACCGCCTACAGGGAGGAGGTGAGGGCCCTGGCGGAGTGGTGCCAGGAAAATAACCTCTCACTCAACATCAACAAAACAAAGGAGCTGATCGTGGACTTCAGGAAACAGCAGAGGGAGCACGCCCCTATCCACATCGACGGGACCGCAGTGGAGAAGGTGAAAAGCTTCAAGTTCCTCGGCATACACATCACTGACAATCTGTAATGGTCCACCCACACAGACAGTGTGGTGAAGAAGGCGCAACAGCGCCTCTTCAACCTCAGGAGGCTGAAGAAATTCGGCTTGGCCCCTAAGATCCTCACAAACTTTTACAGATGCACAATTGCGAGCATCCTGTAGGGCTGTATCACCGCCTGGTATGGCAACTGCACCGCCCGCAACCTCAGGGCTCTCCAGAGGGTGGTGCGGTCTGCCCAACGCATCACCAGGGGCACACTGCCTGCCCTGATGTCACAGGAAGGCCAAAAAGATCATCAAGGACATCAACCACCCGAGCCACGGCCTGTTCACCCTGTTACCATCCAGAAGGCGAGGTCAGTACAGGTGCATCAAAGCTGGGACCGAGAAGAAGAAAAGGAAGAAGGCAAAAAGGGAATTGTTTTAACAAAAGATGAGCCTTTCTTAATAATGCACCGGAGGACCATTTAGGGTTTAAGTTTTGTATGGGTGAAGCTTTTAGTGAGAGGTTATATACATTCATATTTAATAATTTCAGCCCCCAAAAGTCATATTTATTATATAAATAAGCACGTTTAGTTTTGTCTGTCTTGCCATTCCAAATACATTTTTAAATGTTTTATAATTTGTAAAACGAGTCGTCTGTAGTAGCCATAACTAAATACGTAAACCATAACTACGTGACTAAAGAGTTCATTAGTGTGATTTTTTTTGTTTTTATTTATTATTACAAGTTGACAATTGACCTTAAAGCTGAAGTAGAAAATTTACCCTGTTTCCATGGTGGCAAGATCTTGTCTATTTTGGCAAACTTTCTATTTAAATGAGTTGTGGTAAGTTATTTTATATCTTTAGGGATATGAATGCCAAGTACGTGTACTTCACAATCTGCCCATTTGATTGGTAAACTACAAGGTAGTGTAAATATCGTCTAAAAACAATTTAATTTTTAGATCTGAAATCATCTTTAATGTTTAATCCAACATAGAAATGCTACCAAAAATTATTTACTGAAACTCGTTGCAGATGACGGAGTCACCTATGATTCACCAAACTATATTTTGAAAGAGGAAGCAAAGTACTTTAAGCATATTCCTCCATCTCCACTAACCAAAGTTAATTATATAATTTTTTTCCTATTAATAAAATGAATAGCTGTATACTGTAGAAAGACTCAGGAGAACTTAAAGAGAAGAGGAGGAACTTCTTGATGCAATTGAAGCCTTTAAGTCTCCAGGGCTGGATGGCATACCAGTTGAGGTATTCAGAGGACCGTTATTAGCATGTTTTAACCACTCCTATAAAAATTTTAGATTATCAGATACTCAACAAGATGGTCTGATTTCATTATCACTGAAACAGGACCCAAGTGGTAAATTTAAATCAAATCAAATTGTATTTGTCACATACAGGTGTTTAGCAGATGTTATTGCGGGTGTAGCGAAATGCTTGTGCTTCTAGCTCCGACAGTGCAGTAATATCTAACAAGCAATATCTAACAATTTCACAACATATACCCAATACACACACATCTAAGTAAGGAATGGAATTAAAGAAGATATACATATATGGACAAGCAATGACAGAGTGGCATGGACTAAGATACAGTAGAATATTATATAATAGAATGCAGTATATACATATGAGATGAGTAGTGCAAGATATGTAAACATTATTAAAGTGACTAGTGTTCTATTTTCTTAAAGTGGCCAGGGATTTCAATAGGCAGCAGCAGCCTCTAATGTGCTAGTGATGGCTATTTAACAGTCTGATGGCCTTGACATAGAAGCTGTTTTTCATTCTCTCTGTCCCAGCTTTGATGCACCTGTACTGACCTCGCCTTCTGGATGATAGCGGGGTGAACAGGCAGTGGCTCAGGTGATTGATGTCCTTGATGATCTTTTTGGCCTTCCTGTGACATCGGGTGCTGTAGGTGTCCTGGAGGGCGAGTAGTTTTCCCCCGGTAATGCGTTCGGCTGCAGTTGCCATACCAGGCGGTGATACAGCCCTACAGGATGCTCTCAATTGTGCATCTGTAAAAGTTTGTGAGGGTTTTAGGTGGCAACCAAATTTCTTCAGCCTCCTGAGGTTGAAGAGGCTCTGTTGCACCTTCTTCACCACACTGTCTGCATGGGTGAACCATTTCAGTTAGTCAGTGATGTGTATGCCGAGGAACTTGAAGCTTTTCACCTTCTCCACTGCGGTCCCGTCGATGTGGATAGGGGCGTGCTCCCTCTGCTGTTTCCTGAAGTCCATGATCAGCTCCTGAATTGTAAAATGCCAAGTAAAGATCCAGTCCACCTAAAAAATTGGAGGCCCCTTACACTTCAGTGTTGTGATGCAAAAATTCGAGCAAAGTGCATAGCGCTTAGACTTAAAAAGATAATGTCGGATATTATTCATCCTAATCAGACAGGTTTTTTACATGGAAGTACATAAGAGATAACATAAGACAAATACTGAAAACAATAGAACACTATTAAAAATCTGGGAAACCAGGCCTGGTATTCATAGCTGACTTTGAAGAGGCTTTTGATAAAGTACGACTGGAATTTATATATAAATGCCTGGAATATTTCAATTTTGGAGAATCTCTTATACAATGGGTTAAAGTTATGTATAGTAACCCTAAGTGTAAAATAGTAAATAATGGCTACTTCTTAGGAAGTTTTAAACTGTCAGGAGGAGTAAAACAAGGTTGTCCACTATCAGCATATCTATTTATTATGGCCATCGAAATGTTAGCACTGGAGGAGATGGCAGCCATTTTACGGGCTCCTAACCAATTGTGCTATTGTGTGTGTGTTTTTTGTGTTATTTGTAACTTATTTTGTACATAATGTTTCTGCCACTTATGACCGATACAAGCTTCTGGATGAAGATTTTTCTTTAATGAGTCGGACACTAAGGATTTTCTTCAGACACCCGACAAGGCCCAAATCCCAGTCATTCGCATGAGAAAGAGATGGAGATACCTGGAACGTGGGTCGGGGTGCCCTGTAAGGATCCGGACAGCGAGTGTCTCTACCATCAGTCCTATTAGCCAATGTACAATCATTGGATAACAAAATAGACTAACTACGATCACGGATATCCTACCAACGGGACATAAAAACTGTAATATCTTACTTGTTTCACCGAGACGTGGCTGAACGACGACATGGATAACATACAGCTGGCAGGATAAACGCTGCATTGGCAAGACAGAACAGCTGCCTCCGGTAAGACAAGGGGTGGCGGTCTGTGTATATTTGTAAACAACAGCTTGTGCACAAAATCTAATATTAAAGAAGTGTCAAGGTTTTGCTCGCCTGAGGTAGAGTATCTCATGATAAGCTGTAGACCACACTATTTACCAAGAGAGTTTTCAACTATATATTTTTGGAGCTGTCTATTTACCACCACAAACCGATGCTGGCACTAAGACCACACTCAATGATCTGTACAAGGCCATAAGCAAACAGGAAAACAATCATCCAGAGGTGGCGCTCCTAGTGGCCGGGGACTTTAATGCAGGGAAACTTAAATCCGTTTCACCTAATTTCTACCAGCATGTTAAATGTGCAACCAGAGAAAAAAAAACTCTAGACCACCTTTACTCCACACACAGAGACGCATACAAATCTCTCCCTCGCCCTCCATTTGGCAAATCTGACCATTACTATATCCTCCTGATTCCTGCTTACAAGCAAAAACTAAAGCAGGAAGCACCAGTGACTCGGTCAATAAAGAGTGGTCAGATGACGCAGATGCTAAGCTACAGGACTGTTTTGGTAGCACAGACTGGAATATGTTCCGGGATTCTTACGATGGCATTGAGGAGTACACCACATCAGTCACTGGCTTCATCAATAAGTGCATCAATGACGTCGTCCCCACAGTGACCGTACATACATACCCCAACCAGAAGCCATGGATTACAGGCAACATCCGCACTGAGCTAAAGGGTAGAGCTGCCGCTTTCAAGGACCGGGACTCTAAACCGGACACTTATAAGAAGTCCCGCTATGCCCTCCGATGAACCATCAAACAGGCAAAGCGTCAAATATATATGCAACACTGAAGCATGCATGAGAGCATCAGCTGTTCCGGACGACTGTGTGATCCAGCTTTCCGTAGCCGATGTGAGTAAGACCTTTCAACAGGTCAACATTCACAAGGTCGCAGGGCCAGACGGATTACCAGGACGTGTACTCCGAGCATGCGCTGACCAACTGGCAAGTGTCTTCACTGACATTTTCAACATGTCCCTGACTGAGTCTGTAATACCAAAATGTTTCAACCAGACCACCATAGTCCCTGTGCCCAAGAACACTAAGGTAACCTGCCTAAATGACTACCGACCCGTAGCACTGACGTCTGTAGCCATGAAGTGCTTTGAAAGGCTGGTCATGGTTCACATCAACACCATCATCCCAGAAACCCTAGACCCACTCCAATTTGCATACCGCCCCAACAGATCCACAGATGATGCAATCTCTATTGCACTCCACACTTCCCTTTCCCACCTGGACAAGAGGAACACCTACCTGAGAATGCTATTCATTGACTACAGCTCAACATTCAACACCATAGTGCCCTCAAAGCTCATCACTAAGCTAAGGACCCTGGGATTAAACACCTCCCTCTGCAACTGGATCCTGGACTTCCGGACGGGCCGCCCCCAGGTGGTAAGGGTAGGTAACAACATACCTGCCATGCTGATCCTCAACACTTGGACCCTCAGGGGTGCGTGCTCAGTCCCCTCCTGTACTCCCTGTTCACCCATGACTGCATGGCCAGGCACGACTCCAACACCATCATTAAGTTTGCCGATGACACAACAGTGGTAGGCCTGATCACCGACAACGATGAGACAGCCTAAAGGGAGGAGGTCAGAGACCTGGCCGTGTGGTGCCAGGATAACAACCTCTCCCTCAACGTGACCAAGACAAAGGAGATGATTGTGGACTACAGGAAAAAAAAGAGGACTGAGCACGCCCCCATTCTCATCGACGGGGCTGTAGTGGAGCTGGTCGAGAGTTTCAAGTTCCTTGGTTTCCACATCACCAACAAACTATAATGGTCCAAACACACCAAGACAGTCGTGAAGAGGGCACGACAAAGCCTATTCCCCCTCAGGAGACTGAAAAGATTTGGCATGGGTCCTCAGATCCTCAAAAACTTCTACAGCTGCACCATCGAGCGCATCCTGACTGGTTGCATCACTGCCTGGTATGGCAACTGCTCGGCCGCCGACCGCAAGGCACTACAGAGGGTAGTGCGTACTGCCCAGTACATCACCGGGGTCAAGCTTCCTGCCAACCAGGACCTCTATACCAGGCGTTGTCAGAGGAAGGCCAAGCTTCCTGCCAACCAGGACCTCTATACCAGGCAGTGTCAGAGGAAGGCCCAAGCTTCCTGCCATCCAGGACCTCTATACCAGGCGGTGTCAGAGGAAGGCCCAAGCTTCCTGCCATCCAGGACCTCTATACCAGGCGGTGTCAGAGGAAGGCCCAAGCTTCCTGCCATCCAGGACCTCTATACCAGGCGGTGTCAGAGGAAGGCCCAAGCTTCCT
The DNA here is from genome assembly GCF_964263955.1 of Coregonus lavaretus. Lineage (NCBI taxonomy): Eukaryota > Metazoa > Chordata > Actinopteri > Salmoniformes > Salmonidae > Coregonus > Coregonus lavaretus. Next base: position 706,724 of record NW_028163741.1, read on the forward strand.
GCCATCCAGGACCTCTATACCAGGCGGTGTCAGAGGAAGGCCCAAGCTTCCTGCCATCCAGGACCTCTATACCAGGCGGTGTCAGAGGAAGGCCCAAGCTTCCTGCCAACCAGGACCTCTATACCAGGCAGTGTCAGAGGAAGGCCCAAGCTTCCTGCCAACCAGGACCTCTATACCAGGCGGTGTCAGAGGAAGGCCCTAAAAAGACTCCAGCCACCCTAGTAATATACTGTTCTCTCTGCTACCACACGGCAAGTGGTTCCGGAGCGCCAAGTCTAGGTCCGAAAGGCTTCTTAACAGCTTCTACCCCCAAACCATAAGGCTCCAGCTTCAACCCCCCCCCCCCCCCCCCCCTTTTACGCTGCTGCTACTCTCTGTTATTATGTATGCATAGTCACTTTAACTGTACATATTACCTTAATTACCTCGACTAACCTGTGTCCCCGCACATTGGCTCTGTACCGGTACCCCCTGTATATAGCCTCTCTACTGTTATTTTACTGTTGCTCTTTAATTATTTTTTATTTTTGTTTTTTACTTAACGCTTACTTTTCTTGAAAATGCATTGTTGGTTAAGGGCTTGTAAGTAAGCATTTCACTGTAAGGTCTACACCTGTTGTATTCGGCGCATGTGACAAATAAAATGTGATTTGATTTGAGTATAATCAGATCCAACAATAATATCAACGGCCTAGAAAACCAGGGCTTAAAAACAAAGGTTTTTCATGTTTTCTTTTAAATCCACAATTTTGATCCCTCCACAGCCTCATAGATGATCTAGATACTTTTTCTAACCTCTCTGGATTACAACCAAATTATGGTAAGTGTACTCTATTATGTATTGGATTGCTACAAAATACAACTTTTACATTACCATTTGTTTACCAATACAATGGTCTGACGGTGAAGTGGACATACTCGGTATTCATATCCCGAAAGAAGTAAATTCTCATTACAAAAAAAAGTAATAGTTAGCAAAAATAAATAAGATATTGCTACCATGGAAAGGTAAATACCTGTCTATTTGTGGAAAAATCCCCCTGATTAACTCTTTAGTCATACCCCAGTTTACCTGTTTGCTCATGGCCCTGCCTACATCTACAGAATGTCCTTTTCCCCTTTATTCAGATTACTACCTCTCACTTTCGGTTATTAGAAAATGAAATAATCTACAAAATATTGCTATTTTTAAAACAAGCCATAGAAAGTTGGATGCAATTTCAGTTTAATCCACCAGAAAAGACAGAGCAAATACTACAACAAAACGTATGGTTAAACTCAAATATACTAGTTGATAAAAAACCTATATAAAAAAAGTATAATCTTTGTAAATTATATCATAAATAGGAGTGGTGGAGTTATGTCAAACATGCAGCTAACAAAAATACAGTGCATTCGGAAAGTATTCAGACCCCTTGACTTTTCCACATTTTGTTACGTTACAGCCTTATTCTAAAATTGATTAAATGTATACACCCAAAGCAAAAACAGGTTTTTAGAAAAATGAGCACATAAAAAAAAAAAAAAAAAAAAAAAAATTTAAAATATTACAATTCATCACAGCCTTATTCTAAAATGGATTACATTGTCCCCTCATCAACCTACACACAATATCCCATAATGACAAAGCAAAAACAGGTTTATAGAAATAAAAAACTGAAATATCACATTCACATAAGTATTCACATAAGTATTCAGACCCTTTACTCAATACTTTGTTGAATCACCTTTGGCAGCGATTACAGCCTTGAGTCTTCTTGGGTATGACGCTACGAGCTTGGCACACCTGTATTTGGGGAGTTTCTCACATTCTTCTCTGCAGATCCTCTCAAGTTCTTTCAGGGTAGATGGGGAGCGTCGCTGCACAGCTATTTTCAGGTCTCTCCAATGCACTGTATGTGGAAATGTCTGCTCTACCCAAAATTACAACCAAATAATTGCAGCATTACTGCAAAATGGAAGAGGAAAGTGGAAGGGGGAGAAGTAAGGAACTTGTCTGTCGGCCCTGCATTAAAGACCAAAATTGGCTAAAGAAAATTGACTGCTGTGCCATATAGATTGCAAAATAGTTGGGAAGAGATTTTCAATGTACCGATTCCATGGCACATGGTTTATGAACTGATACACAAAACAACTTTGGATTCAAAACTTACGAGTTTTCAATTTAAATGAATATACAAAATTCTTGCAACCAATAGAATGTTACATACAGTGGGGAGAACAAATATTTGATACACTGACGATTTTTTAGGTTTTCCTACTGCCATGTAAAAAATGACTGATATGACAGTTGAGGACGTGACTAAAATGACAGATGTGTTGTAATTACATTACCCGACCTCCGAATAGGGCTTTAGATATGGGACGATGGTTATTCAGTGGAGTAGGATCTCCTCCTTGGACAAATGCTGATTTCCACAACCTGGGGATTTCATTACATTCTAGGGTGAGGTTAAAGATGCATGTTAATGGAGGAGGAATGCTGTCTGCAGCTAATTGTAGTAGGCAGGGGTATAGATCATCAGGGACAGGGATTTTTTTGACATCGATTGGTTTCACGGCTCTACGCACCTCTGAGACAGAGAAGGGCAAGAAGGAGAAACCTGGAGGAGGGCTTGAGAGCGTCAGGTAATTTAACAGGGGGCTCATGTTGACCTTTAACCCTATCAAATAATGCATAAAGAAAATGTTGATTAAAAGACTTCGGAATAGAGGTTCTCTCAGTTACCATCTGTGAGTCAACCAGCTGTTGTTAGGGCCCAATGTGTAAGTCGCTCTGGATAAGAGCGTCTGCTGAATGACGTAAATGTAAATGTAAATGTGTAAATGTAGGGAGCTGTCAAATTTTTTGCACTCGATCCCTTTCACTACTTGCCAAAATTTGGAAGGATTATTCAGATTATCAGCAGTAGATTTGAGGTAGTTGTCTGCTTTCAGTCATAGCCACCCCCTGATGATTCCGAAGCCGTTTAAAAGCCATCCAATCATCAGCTGAATCAGACCTTCTTGCTTTAGCCCACAAAGCATTTCATTTCCTTATGATTTCAGTTGTCTCTGCCCTTCATTCAGTATTGGTCGAAAGGGGCTTGTTGCATACATCCTGGAATTGTGGAAGTAAGAAAAGGCTAATTCAACATCAGGGATGAATTCTATTCTATTCCATTCAATGCTAAATATATAATGTTAAAAACATTGAGTATCAAACTGCTTCCAGTTTCTTTTCATGATGATACGTAGTTTAGGAATTGTACCATCCCTTACACAGGCAACAGCACAGTGATCACTTATATAATTAGCAAAAAACACCAGAAGCATTAAAATGATGTGGAGTGTTGGTTAAAATAAGATCAACCTTGATACATTGTGAACAATCTGAGTAAGATTCTAGGTATTACATAGATTCCTGAGATGATCAGAGTTAGAGTCTAGGTTCAGGTCACCCAGAAGCACAAATTCAGATTTGACATTCTATGACAATAATTCTAAAATACAATCCAATGGGAAAGTAATTTTGCTTTGAAAGTTGATGAACTTGTAAACTCACTTTTGAGAAAATGTTTTGGTACACCCACTGGAGAGCTCTTCTTTGTCTACACCCATTCAGCATCGTTCACACCCTCTTAAGCTTTAGCCCCACCCATCTCTTTAAGGGTTGATCTGAGCGTTCTGTAGAAACAACAGAAGTGAAGCAGCCAAGCTAACTGGCTAGCTACTTCCAGACACAGAACAGCTCACTGAACATTACTCACCCTAGCAGAGCTGGTTAGGCTATTATGTTATCCAGAGCATTGGTGACTGCAACTGTGCTGTCAGATTGTCTGTTCGGAAATTCAAAACGTGTCGCTGTCGGAGCGCTCATTTAGTGTGAAGCTATGCGTGCCCCACCACGGTCTCTCCATTTAATGACATATCCTTCACATACATCTCTGTCACCATGGCAACCAACCAAAGTGAGTAAGCTGACACATTTGTCTTGGGGGGCCTGACCCTGTTTTCACATGCAGCTGCCTACCCCTCTCCCCCAACAACATCCCCCCTCACCCCAACATTCCCTCTACCCCTCCCTCTCTCCTCTAAACCAAACCGGGCTAACCTATAGTCTGTCTGTGGGCTGGGCTCCTCTCCCTCTCTCCTCTAAACCAAACCGGGCTAACCTATAGTCTGTCTGTGGGCTGGGCTCCTCTCCCCTCTCCTCTACATTTTAGTCATTTAGCAGACGCTCTTATCCAGAGCGACTTACAGTTTAGTGAGTGCATACATTTTCATACTGGTCCCCCGTGGGAATCGAACCCACAACCCTGGCGTTGCAAACACCATGCTCTACCAACTGAGCTACACGGGACTGTCTTCTCTTCTCCTCTCATCTCCTCCACCCCAAACCTCCCCCTACACTGGAATGAACACAGCACGCCTCTGAATGGGGCTCTCCCCTAAAAGTCTGTAGTCTCCCCCCTAAACAAATTGTGGGCGTTCTCACCCTGATCAGGCGTTAGTCTGGGATCTCCCAAAACAAGAAAGTCGGGGCTCTAGAAAGAGGCCTGAGTTATCATATTGAAATTCTGAGTTGGATGATCATTCAAAACTATTTTTCCCAGTCTGAGCTCATTTCTTTCCAAGTTCCCAGTTGTCTTGAAAGCACTGAAGTCGGAAGTCGGAGTTTCCGGGTTCCCAGTCCCGATTTCCCAGTTGTTTTGAACGCGGCAAAAATCCCAATCCATACTGATTGTCATAGTTTTACTTTTAGTTTTTCTCTTAGGATTGAACATGTGAATGATAATGACTTTGTACTGTATCATAGCTTCAATCGACAGAATGCCAAGAGCTGTTATCAAGGCAAAGGGCGGCTATTTGAAGAATCTCAAATATAAAATATATTTTGATTTGTTTAACATTATGAAATAACTATGTGTTATTTCATAGTTTTGATGTCTTCACTATTGTTCTCCAATGTAAAAAATAGTAAAAATAAAGAAAAACCCTTGAATGACTAGGTAGTGTATGTCCAAACTTTTGACTGGTGCTGAACATGGGTGAACGCTTCTCCCTCTCTGTCACAGATGCCATGGTTGCCCTTAGTTTGGTGTTTTAAACAACGGCCTTATTTGTTCTCTTTTCGACTCCCTCCATATATTTGCAATCAAACGCCAGAATTTTCTCCATCTCCTTAGCTGTCATACTGCGCTTCCAACTGGGCATTCCATTGTTGATTGCCATTTCTCCCCCATCACTCTCATCAGAATACTTTTTTTAACCTAAATCAGGGATTTCCTCATCGTCCGATTCATTTTCAGAGTCAGAGAGAGTCAGCATGGCACGATCGTCCTCCAGAAAGTGGAGAGCAGTAGCAACACTTTTGCAGTTCTTAAATATCTTTCAAAAAAGCCGCAGTAGAAAGGATTATCGACACATACTGAGCAGCTCATGTTATAGACAGAAGCATGCTACATTGCAGACCAATCCCAACTCATCTCTCGACATGTCCAGCCCATCCATTATCTCAGCCAATCATGGCTAGCGGGAAGGTTCCCGTCTTTTTCCGTGGCTAAACGAACTAGGCTCATAATTTAACCATTTTATTTGTATATACAGATGGCATACAAGTTTGTTATTAAGGCACGTGAAAGTTCACATGCTCCAGAAGGCATTTCTGCCCCAAAATCTAATTTGTATAAAAAATAAATGTTTACGTTCAAATGCCTCTCCTGTGAAGTAGTGATGTGTGACATATGCCTAGTTTCCTGAAACGAGTCACAAATGTAAAAATAAATAAAAGGACGCCAATTTAGAAAATTTGACATAAGCTCACCTTCCTGAATTCAGTCACAAATGGCACCCTGTATAGTGCACTCATTTCAACCAGAGCACGATGGGGTGCCATACTGGGAGGCAGCCACTGTGGAGAGATACACTGCATATAACCACTGTGGAGAGATACACTGCATATAACCACTGTGGAGAGATACACTGCATATAACCACTGTGGAGAGATACACTGCATATAACCACTGTGGAGAGATACACTGCATATAACCACTGTGGAGAGATACACTGCATATAACCACTGTGGAGAGATACACTGCATATAACCACTGTGGAGAGATACACTGCATATAACCACTGTGGAGAGATACACTGCATATAACCACTGTGGAAAGATACACTGCATATAACCACTGTGGAGAGATACACTGCATATAACCACTGTGGAGAGATACACTGCATATAACCACTGTGGAGAGATACACTGCATATAACCACTGTGGAGAGCTACACTGCATATAACCACTGTGGAAAGATACACTGCATATAACCACTGTGGAGAGCTACACTGCATATAACCACTGTGGAAAGATACACTGCATATAACCACTGTGGAGAGCTACACTGCATATAACCACTGTGGAGAGATACACTGCATATAACCACTGTGGAGAGATACACTGCATATAACCACTGTGGAGAGATACACTGCATATAACCACTGTGGAGAGCTACACTGCATATAACCACTGTGGAAAGATACACTGCATATAACCACTGTGGAGAGATACACTGCATATAACCACTGTGGAGAGCTACACTGCATACAACCACTGTGGAGAGATACACTGCATGTAATTGCAGTCTGAAGTGAATTAGGTCACAGTGAAATATATTTTTCTCTGTGTTTCATTGCAAGTGACACTTGGTTATTCTGGAGAGCTGAGCTGTGCTGTAGAGCTGGAGAATGTATCTGAATGATCAGGACTCATTGGAGTGGAAGACTCAGCTGTCGTCCTTGGTTAGATTCACAGGGAGCCAGGCAACGTGACAGAAAGGGAGCCAGGCAATGTGACTGGGATGGGATGGGGCTGGGCTGGGGCTGGGCTGGGGAGCCTGAGGAAAGGTGTGTGTGTGTGTGTGTGTGTGTGTGTGTGTGTGTGTGTGTGTGTGTGTGTGTGTGTGTGTGTGTGTGTGTGTGTGTGTGTGTGTGTGTGTGTGTGTTTCAAGTTTTATTAGTCGTATGTACGGGATATGTACGGGATATGCATCGTCCAATGACATGCTTACTGGCAGGTTCCTTCTGGACAATGCAACAACAATAAGAAATAATAAAAGATGAGAATACCAACATAAAGTAGATGGTAGTAGAATAGAATAGACATTTTAGCATAATATAATACAGGAAGGAACAATTTATAGTCCGATATTTATATGTGTATTGGGGAAAGGAGGATGGGGGGGGGGGGGGGATTGGGGGGGATTGGGGGGGAAGTGGGGGGGGAGATTGGGGGGGATTGGGGGGGATTGGGGGGGAAGGGGGGGATTGGGGGGGATTGGGGCAGTGTATAAACTGAGCAGTATAATAAGAGTCTGGTAGCAGCAGTGATGTGTAGCATGAATGTATATGTGTGTGTATGTGTGTGTGTGTGTGTGTGTGTGTGTGTGTGTGTGTGTGTGTGTGTGTGTGTGTGTGTGTGTGTGTGTGTGTGTGTGTGTGTGTGTGTGTGTGTGTGTGTGTGTGTGTGTGTGTGTGTGTGTGTGTGTGTGTGTGAGTGAGTGAGTGCATGTGTGCTAAGGTGTGGAGAATCAGAGCAGGTGGTCAGTCCAGTTCAAGTGTTCAGCAGTCTGATGGCTTGTAGATAGAAACTGTCTCTGAGCCTGTTGGTATCAGACCTCATGCTCCAATACAGTCTGATGGCTTGTAGATAGAAACTGTCTCTGAGCCTGTTGGTATCAGACCTCATGCTCCAATACAGTCTGATGGCTTGTAGATAGAAACTGTCTCTGAGCCTGTTGGTATCAGACCTCATGCTCCGATACAGTCTGATGGCTTGTAGGTAGAAACTGTCTCTGAGCCTGTTGGTATCAGACCTCATGCTCCAATACAGTCTGATGGCTTGTAGATAGAAACTGTCTCTGAGCCTGTTGGTATCAGACCTCATGCTCCAATACAGTCTGATGGCTTGTAGATAGAAACTGTCTCTGAGCCTGTTGGTATCAGACCTCATGCTCCGATACCATCTGCCCGACGGTAAAGGAGAGAACAGCTCGTGTCTGGTTAGAGTCCAGGCTGCGACCGGGAGACCCATGGGGCGGCGCACAATTGGCCCAGCGTCATCCAGGTTAGGGGAGGGTTTGGCCGGCAGGGATGTTCTTGTCCCATCGTGCACTAGCGACTCCTGTGGCGGGCCGGGCGCAGTGCACGCTGACACGGTCGCCAGGTGTACGGTGTTTCCTCTGACACATTGATGCTGTTGGCTTCCGGGTTAAGCGGGCATTGTGTCAAGAAGCAGTGCGGCTCGGTTGGGTAGTGTTTCGGAGGACGCACGGCTCTCGACCTTCGCCTCTCCCGTGTCCGTACGGGAGTTGCAAGACTGTAACTACCAATTGGATACCACGAATTTGGGGATAAAAAAAGTCTGTCTGTCTGCCTGCCTGCCTGCCTGCCTGCCTGTCTGCCTGTCTGTCTGTCTGTCTGTCTGACTGCTGCCCTGAGCATGCATCCCTGACTCACTTCTGTTTATATAACAGTTAACCAGTCAGGTCTGGTTAGCATCGGTGATGGTAGCATGTTAGTCACTCAAATAAAAGTTAACCAGGCAAGTCTGGTTAGCATCGGTGGTGGCAGTATGTTGGTGAATGTTTGTGATGACGGTTGTGAATGTTTATGGTGATGACGATGGTGAATGTTTATGGTGATGATGGTGGTGAATGTCTATGGTGATGACAGTGGTCAGTGGCACAGTGGTCTAAGGCACTGCATCTCAGTGCTTGAGGCATCACTACAGACCCCCTGGTTCGATTCCAGGCTGTATCCCAATCTGGCCGTGATTGGGAGTACCATAGGGCGGCGCACAATTGGCCCAGCATCGTCCGGGTTTGGCCGGTGTAGGCTGAAATTGTAAATAAGAATTTGTTCTTAACTGACTTGCCTAGTTAAATAAAGGGAAAACATTTTTTTAACAAAATGACGGTGGTGAATATTTATGCTGATGACGGTGGTGAATGTTTATGGTGGTGACGGTGGTGAATGTTTATGGTGGTGACGGTGGTGAATGTTTATGGTGGTGACGGTGATGAATGTTTATGGTGGTGACGGTGATGAATGTTTATGGTGGTGAATGTTTATGGTGGTGACGGTGATGAATGTTTATGGTGGTGACGGTGATGAATGTTTATGGTGATGACCGTGGTGAATGTTTATGGTGGTGAATGTTTATGGTGGTGACGGTGATGAATGTTTATGGTGGTGAATGTTTATGGTGATGACGGTGATGAATGTTTTCCTCAACACCTTCTTCTTCTTCTTCTTCTTCTTCTTCTTCTTCTTCTTCTTGTTCTGCTCTGAGTAGCTGCTCTCCACGCTGAGCCTCCTGCTCCTCTTCCTCCAGAACAGCCTCCTCGGAGTCAGAAGATAGCTGGCCCCGCTCAGGACTCCTTTCAGCCACGGGTTTAACAAAGCCCACCATGACGCAATCCTTGTCCCCTGAAGAGGCACACGCTCTTTTGCATTATAACAATTAACCCATTTTTTATTTTTTATTTAACCAGGTAAGCCAGTTGAGAACAAGTTCTCATTTACAACTGCGACCTTTGATCTACAGTATATTGTAAATGAGAATACCATGTGTCCTGTTGTTCGTGGAATGGTACAACACCGTCATTTAACTGTATGACACGTTTCTATTCAGATGACTGAAACGCTGCCTGTAGCCTGCTTCCATTCTGGTGATGGTGACTCACATAGTGAGTAATCAATCTATGAATCCATATGAATAATGTAGGCCTAGTAGTCCACTATTATCATCTAATCCTATTGATTTACATTTACATTTTAGTCATTTAGCAGACGCTCTTATCCAGAGCGATTTACAGTTAGTGAGTGCATACATTATATTTTTCATACTGGCCCCCCGTGGGAATCGAACCCACAACCCTGGAGTTGCAAACGCCATGCTCTACATCCCTGCCGGCCATTCCCTCCCCTACCCTGGACGACGCTGGGCCAATTGTGCGCCGCCCCATGGGTCTCCCGGTCACGGCCGGCTACGACAGAGCCTGGATTTCTCATATCTCATGTCTAATCCTATTGATTTCTCATATCTCATGTATAATCCTATTGATTTCTCATATCTCATGTATAATCCTATTGATTTCTCATATCTCATGTATAATCCTATTGATTTCTCATATCTCATGTCTAATCCTGTTGATTTCTCATATCTCATGTCTAATCCTATTGATTTCTCATATCTTATGTCTAATCCTATTGATTTCTCATATCTCATGTATAATCCTATTGATTTCTCATATCTCATGTCTAATCCTATTGATTTCTCATATCTCATGTCTAATCCTATTGATTTCTCATATCTCATGTCTAATCCTATTGATTTCTCATATCTCATGTCTAATCCAATTGATTTCTCATATCTCATGTATAATCCTATTGATTTCTCATATCTCATGTATAATCCTATTGATTTCTCATATCTCATGTCTAATCCTATTGATTTCTCATATCTCATGTCTAATCCTATTGATTTCTCATATCTCATGTCTAATCCTATTGATTTCTCATATCTATCTGGTGGTATGTTGATATTTTACCCACTATGGGACGGTTTTCCAGACACAGAATAGGCCTGTTTCTGGATTAAAAAGCTATTTCATCTGAGATCTGTTTTAAGTCTAGGTCTAATATGTGTCCAGGAAACCCGCCCTATATGGTTCCCTCCTCTTTCATTATCACGTGAACTACCTTGTATTTAGACTCATTGAGATTCCCTTTACGCTTCCTTCTCATGCTACTGATAAAATAAGATCAGATTGTGATCTAGTGCCCTCTGCGGTTCATTTCGTGTAAATACAGCTATGAAGGATATTTTTGGTTTATATGAACATCTTGGTACATATGTAGAAACACACATCAAATGTGATGTCATACAATATATAAAACACAGGTATTTAGATATAATCTGCCTAAATATGTGGACAGGATATGAGGATATTGACCCTCAGTAATCGGCCCTTAGGGCCACCCTAGGACATGCCCCCGGGCCAGTCTGGGGCACTACTCCTGCTGGGGTTTTACTGGGTTTCGAAGTGTCTGAAATATTTAAGAGCAGACAAGATCATATTTTGTGTCCCAAATGGCACCCCTATTCCCGATATAGTGCACTACGTTTAACCAGGGCCCATATAGGGAATAGGGTCCCATTTGGGACAAGCATCCCATATCAGACACTCCAACGAAGCCTCTGACCACCACCTCACTCTGTTCTGTTCATCAGTGAAGCAACTCCACTGTTACAGCTGGAAGACACGCTCAGCTTTAAAGAGCGACTGCCTTCAGGATTATCTTTGGTCTCTTTGATGCCTCTCTGATTAATGCCCTCCTTTTCTGGTCCGTGAGTTTTGGTGTGCGGCCCTCTCTTGGCAGGTTTGTTGTGGTGCCATATTCTTTCAATTTTTTAATAACCCAACCTAATAACCTGATCTGTACTTCTCCACAACTTTGTCCCTGACCTGTTTGGAGAGCTCCTTGGTCTTCATGGTGCCGCTTGCTTGGTGGTGCCCCTTGCTTAGTGGTGTTGCAGACTCTGGGGCCTTTCAGAACAGGTGTATATATATACTGAGATCATGTGACAGATCATGTGACACAAAATACACAAATAAATCCAACAACCGTCCCACTCCTTCAGTCACATTCAAATCACATCCCTACACAGGCTCAGGTGCCTGTGAGGACAAAGCATTCATCAACAGGATTCATTGTAATGCCTCTGCAAAATGTTCCTGAGTCCCCAAAAAACGCTCAACCGCACTCACAACGCCTATTTCTCCGATTTCCTCTTTGTTTGTGCTGTGCAGTTGATTACCAAAGTAATAAACGTTACAAAGTCCACCTTCTTAACAAGGCAACATGTCAGGATCCCTCCGTTGGCAAGGAACATCATCTGGTGCCTCTACTCCTATTACCATTACTTCTTCAACTGCACTCCTTTCTTCCACTCTTCTCAACGCCTCCTGATAGGAGACACGCTGGACAGCACTTATTCTTGCCGCCTCCGTCTCCGTCACCCTAACAGGACACTTCAGAAATTCGGGTGCATTGTTCACCACCACAATTGCAGCATTTAGGCTCAGCGGGCATACGATACCCCTCCCGTCTACATACACTTGACACATGACCAAATCATTTCCATTTATCACTGCACGGGTTTGGGCACGAAGGCTCTCACAGGGAATCTCATATCACCCAAATACATGTGAGAAGGGAGAGACTCTTCATCAAAAAACTATAGAATGGATGGAGAGGGCTTCCTCACTCCATCCACCATGCGGGTCAGTCGTCATGCACCAACCACCTGATCCAATTATTCACGTTTATCCTTTGCATTTAATTCTAGCAGCACCCCAGAGATAACACCCTTGATAGGCGCCCTGCTTCGAAGGTCCACACACCACACATTCCAATCACCACCCCAGAGATAACACCCTTGATAGGCGCCCTGCTTCGAAGGTCCACACACCACACATTCCAATCACCACCCCAGAGATAACACCCTTGATAGGCGCCCTGCTTCGAAGGTCCACACACCACACATTCCAATCCGACATCTTCTTCAGGTGCAAAATAAACCCACTTCTTCTTATTCTCATCCAATGCATCCACAATTTTAATAGAGACTTCAAACGGATCTCCCAAGGTAACAACATCGATCCAAAACCCTTATTCCAACCAAAAAAGACTCAGAACTATGTTTGGATTGACTAGTTCCCACGACCTCTTCACTTCTCTTATTTCCTTTTGTATTCTCCAACTGTAATCCAACTCCTCTCACGCTCGTCTCACGCTCGTCTCACGCTCCTCTCACGTTCCTCTCACGCTCCTCTCACGTTCCTCTCACGCTCCTCTCACGCTCCTCTCACGCTCCTCTCACGCTCCTCTCACGTTCCTCTCACGCTCCTCTCACGCTCCTCTCCCGCTCCTCTCACGTTCCTCTCACGCTCCTCTCACGCTCCTCTCACGCTCCTCTCACGTCCCTCTCACGTTCCTCTCACGCTCCTCTCACGCTCCTCTAACGTTCCTCTCACGCTCCTCTCACGCTCCTCTCACGCTCTTCTCACGTTCCTCTCACGTTCCTCTCACGCTCCTCTCACGCTCCTCTCACGTTCCTCTCACGCTCCTCTCACGCTCCTCTCACGCTCCTCTCACGTTCCTCTCACGTTCCTCTCACGCTCCTCTCACGCTCCTCTCACGTTCCTCTCACGCTCCTCTCACGCTCCTCTCACGTTCCTCTCACGCTCCTCTCACGTTCCTCTCACGTTCCTCTCACGCTCCTCTCACGCTCCTCTCACGTTCCTCTCACGTTCCTCCCACGCTCCTCTCACGCTCCTCTCACGCTCCTCTCACGCTCCTCTCACGTTCCTCTCACGTTCCTCTCACGTTCCTCTCACGCTCCTCTCACGCTCCTCTCCCCTCCACACACGTAGCAATTTTTTTTACTTGAGATATACCGCAGCACATTAGATGTAAAATTGCACAAATAAAACATCCTTGGCAAAAACGTCAAAATGGATTACGGATTTCTTGAGATATCTTAGATTTATTCTGGGGATTTTGAGTAAGTGAAATAGGCTTCCGCATCTACAGTGTCTCCTGGGGGACAAACATCATAAATCAAACACGGAATCGGTCAGGAAACATAACTCCAAGATGAAATCTCGTTTTTCTAATGGTCAACAGAAAAAACACACATGACAATCGGCATGTTCAGAGGCTCTTTAAACTAAACCACTGTGGGATTTCTGGATTTAAATTACAACTAATTAATCCAATTCAACCTTTTTTTCATGATTCATGATGAAATAGTCTCAGAGAATCAATCAAATCTCGCTGTTTTCTATGAAGCTGCCTGGTATTGTCAGTCTAGTGCCAAGAAGTTACGAGTATTTTCATTACAAAGCAAAAAAAGTGATAATGCAAAATGCATCATGCAGAGATGCAGGATCTTACATTGATCCAGTTTGCTGCAGCAGTAAAATGCTGCAGCAAACTGGATCAATTTAAGATCCTGCATCTCTGCATGATGCATTTTGCATTATCACTTTTTTTGCTTTGTAATGAAAGGAAATGTAAATTATTATGTGGATTATAAATCATATAAAAAAAATTATAGCGGGTGATACATTTTACTTTAGGGAAAATCAAGTCTGAAATTTTACCAGGGTAGTTACAAACAGCACAGGAATGAAATCATCCACATGTATTGATCACTTCTTTACTAATGCTGCAGAAATTTGCTTTAAAGCAGTATCCATCAGATGTAGTGATCACAAAATATAGTAGCCATATCTAGGAAAACCAAAGTTCCAAAGGCTGGGCCTAATATAGTGTATAAGAGGTCATACAAGAAGTTGTGTAGTGATTCCTATGTTGTTGAACTAAATAATATTTACTGGTCTGTGATGTATAATGAGGAGCAAACAGACGCTGCACTTGACACATTTATGAAACGTCTTATTCCAGTTACTAATAAGCATGCAACTATTAAGAAAATGACAAGAAACTGTTAAATGCCCGTGGATTGATGAGGAATTGAGAGGGATTAGGCAAAAGGAAGGGCAAATAGGTCAGGCTGCACAGCCGATTGGTAAATGTACTGTAAATTGAGAAATCATGTGACTACACTGAAGAAGAAGAAGAAGAAGAAGAAGAAGACGAAGAAGAAGAAGAAGAAGAAGAAGAAGAAGAAGAAGAAGAAGAAGAAGAAGAAGAAGAAGAAGAAGAAGAAGAAGAAGAAGAAGAAGAAGAAGAAGAAGAAGAAGAAGAAGAGACTGTATTATGAAACAAAGATAAATGACAGTAAAAAGCTTGTAATTTTTAATTCCATAAAGTGAGTGTGGAAGAGGTGAAGATGATATTGTTGTCTGTTAACAATGACAAGCCACTTGGAAATACAATTACTGAGGATGATAGCGAATGATATCGCCACTCCTATTTGCCATCTCTTCAATCTAAGCCTCAGGAAAAGTGTGTTCCCTCAGGCCTGGAGGGAAGAGAAAGTCCTTCTGCTACCCAAGAATATCGAAGTAACCTTTACTGGCTCAAATAGCCAACCACAGCAAGTGAAATCACTGCAACACTTAACAAAGAGCTGCAGTTAGTTTCAGAGTGGGTGGCAAGGAATAAGTTAGTCCTAAATATTTCAAAAACTACAATAATTGTATTTGGGACAAGTCATTAACTAAACCCTAAACCTCAACCAAATCTTGTAATAAATAATGTGGAAATTGAGCAAGTTGAGGTGACTAAATTGTAAACTGTCATCGTCAAAACATATTGATGCAACAGTAGCTAAAATGGGGAGAGGTCTGTCCATAATAAAGCGTTGTTCTCAGGATAACAGACTGGGACAAGGATAGGTTGAAAATGACTGTGAATATGCCTGCCAGCTGTTCTGCCCATGCTCTGAGAACGCGCCCTGGAAATACCGTCTGGCCCCGCGGCCTTGTGAGTGTTGACCTGATTAAAAACCGTACTCACGTCTGCCTCGGAGAGCGAGATCACCCAGTCCCCTGGGTCGGTGGGGGCCCTCGCACACAGTACAGTGTTGTTATTGTTGAAGCGTAAAACGTTAAGTTCATCTGGTAGAGAGGCATCGTTGGGCAGGTCACGGCTGGGTCCAAACAACAAAATGGGAGAAATCGGACGCTTACATGTCAGGACTGTTCTCTTGGTACTCAACCATGTCTCTGGACTTTACACATCTCCTGAAATATGTGGCGTTAAAGACTCTGGTGACTGTGGATTGTCGTTCAAGTGCTGTCTGTAAATCCAAATGTTGTAACCCTCGATCTAGACTTACCATTACCTTGCTGCTTCTACTGTCTAGAAATTTGCAATCTAACCCAGGTCCTGACATTTTCACCCCTGCTGAATTAAGGAGTCAGAGCGGCCTGTGGTTTCTGCATATGAAGCTAAGAAGTCTTCTGCCGAAGCTTGTGAACATATGGATAAAAACTGCAGAACCTGACATATTTATGCTTTCTGAAACCTGGATAAAAAAATCCATTACAGACAAAAATATTGGCATAAATGGTTACAACGTTTTTCGTACAGAAAAACCTGACTTCTGTTACTAAACCTCAGCAATCTGAATATCTGTCTTTGAACCTCGGCTCATCTTTAAATATTGTTGTATCCTGTTGCTATAGACCTCCATCTGCTTCTGCTGGCTCTCTGGATTGTATTTTCGAATTGTTATCACAGCATGTCAACTCTGAGTGACTTGATGGGTGATCTGGATCAGGATTGGTTAACATCTAGCTCTGATCAACTCAAAATTCTATCCAATACCTATAATCTCACTCAGATTGTCAACAGTGTAACCAGGTTGAGTATAAAGTGTCCTCTGAAATCCTCTTTGATTGATTTCATCTTAACCGATACTCCTCATCGTTTTAATGCTTCTGGTATTTTTGCAAATGACATTAGTGATCACTGTGCTATTGCCTGTGTGAGAGAAGGTAAAATATCTAAGCGATCACCACGTGTCATTACGAAAAGAAACTGGAATCAGTTTGATACTCAATGTTTTTTACATTTAGCATTGAATGGAATAGAATATAATTCATCCCTGATGTTGAATTAGCCTTTTCTTACTTCCACAATTCCAGGATGTATGCAACAAGCCCCTTTCAAAAATTCAGGATTAAGGGCAGAGAAAATCCTTGGTTTACTGATGAATTTACTAAAATCGTAAGGGAACGAAATGATATGTGGGCTAAAGCAAGAGGCTCTAGTCTGATGGTTCTAGTCTGTACTCCTGATGGTTCTAGTCTGTACTCCTGATGGTTCTAGTCTGTACTCCTGATGGTTCTAGTCTGTACTCCTGATGGCTCTAGTCTGTACTCCTGATGGCTCTAGTCTGTACTCCTGATGGCTCTAGTCTGTACTCCTGATGGCTCTAGTCTGTACTCCTGATGGCTCTAGTCTGTACTCCTGATGGTTCTAGTCTGTACTCCTGATGGCTCTAGTCTGTACTCCTGATGGCTCTAGTCTGTACTCCTGATGGCTCTAGTCTGTACTCCTGATGGTTCTAGTCTGTACTCCTGATGGTTCTAGTCTGTACTCCTGATGGCTCTAGTCTGTACTCCTGATGGCTCTAGTCTGTACTCCTGATGGCTCTAGTCTGTACTCCTGATGGTTCTAGTCTGCACTCCTGATGGCTCTAGTCTGTACTCCTGATGGTTCTAGTCTGTACTCCTGATGGTTCTAGTCTGTACTCCTGATGGTTCTAGTCTGTACTCCTGATGGTTCTAGTCTGTACTCCTGATGGCTCTAGTCTGTACTCCTGATGGTTCTAGTCTGTACTCCTGATGGCTCTAGTCTGTACTCCTGATGGTTCTAGTCTGTACTCCTGATGGTTATAGTCTGTACTCCTGATGGTTCTAGTCTGTACTCCTGATGGCTCTAGTCTGTACTCCTGATGGCTCTAGTCTGTACTCCTGATGGCTCTAGTCTGTACTCCTGATGGCTCTAGTCTGTACTCCTGATGGTTCTAGTCTGTACTCCTGATGGCTCTAGTCTGTACTCCTGATGGGTCTAGTCTGTACTCCTGATGGCTCTAGTCTGTACTCCTGATGGCTCTAGTCTGTACTCCTGATGGTTCTAGTCTGTACTCATGATGGTTCTAGTCTGTACTCCTGATGGTTCTAGTCTGTACTCCTGATGGTTCTAGTCTGTACTCCTGATGGTTCTAGTCTGTACTCCTGATGGCTCTAGTCTGTACTCCTGATGGTTCTAGTCTGTACTCCTGATGGCTCTAGTCTGTACTCCTGATGGCTCTAGTCTGTACTCCTGATGGTTCTAGTCTGTACTCCTGATGGCTCTAGTCTGTACTCCTGATGGCTCTAGTCTGTACTCCTGATGGTTCTAGTCTGTACTCCTGATGGTTCTAGTCTGTACTCCTGATGGCTCTAGTCTGTACTCCTGATGGCTCTAGTCTGTACTCCTGATGGCTCTAGTCTGTACTCCTGATGGCTCTAGTCTGTACTCCTGATGGTTCTAGTCTGTACTCCTGATGGTTCTAGTCTGTACTCCTGATGGTTCTAGTCTGTACTCCTGATGGCTCTAGTCTGTACTCCTGATGGTTCTAGTCTGTACTCCTGATGGTTCTAGTCTGTACTCCTGATGGCTCTAGTCTGTACTCCTGATGGTTCTAGTCTGTACTCCTGATGGCTCTAGTCTGTACTCCTGATGGTTCTAGTCTGTACTCATGATGGTTCTAGTCTGTACTCCTGATGGTTCTAGTCTGTACTCCTGATGGTTCTAGTCTGTACTCCTGATGGCTCTAGTCTGTACTCCTGATGGTTCTAGTCTGTACTCCTGATGGTTCTAGTCTGTACTCCTGATGGCTCTAGTCTGTACTCCTGATGGTTCTAGTCTGTACTCCTGATGGTTCTAGTCTGTACTCCTGATGGCTCTAGTCTGTACTCCTGATGGTTCTAGTCTGTACTCCTGATGGTTCTAGTCTGTACTCCTGATGGTTCTAGTCTGTACTCCAGATGGCTCTAGTCTGTACTCCTGATGGTTCTAGTCTGTACTCCTGATGGTTCTAGTCTGTACTCCTGATGGCTCTAGTCTGTACTCCTGATGGCTCTAGTCTGTACTCCTGATGGTTCTAGTCTGTACTCCTGATGGTTCTAGTCTGTACTCCTGATGGTTCTAGTCTGTACTCCTGATGGTTCTAGTCTGTACTCATGATGGCTCTAGTCTGTACTCCTGATGGCTCTAGTCTGTACTCCTGATGGTTCTAGTCTGTACTCCTGATGGCTCTAGTCTCTACTCCTGATGGTTCTAGTCTGTACTCCTGATGGCTCTAGTCTGTACTCCTGATGGCTCTAGTCTGTACTCCTGATGGTTCTAGTCTGTACTCCTGATGGTTCTAGTCTGTACTCCTGATGGTTCTAGTCTGTACTCCTGATGGTTCTAGTCTGTACTCCTGATGGCTCTAGTCTGTACTCATGATGGCTCTAGTCTGTACTCCTGATGGTTCTAGTCTGTACTCCTGATGGTTCTAGTCTGTACTCCTGATGGGTCTAGTCTGTACTCCTGATGGTTCTAGTCTGTACTCCTGATGGTTCTAGTCTGTACTCCTGATGGCTCTAGTCTGTACTCCTGATGGCTCTAGTCTGTACTCCTGATGGTTCTAGTCTGTACTCCTGATGGCTCTAGTCTGTACTCCTGATGGCTCTAGTCTGTACTCCTGATGGCTCTAGTCTGTACTCCTGATGGCTCTAGTCTGTACTCCTGATGGTTCTAGTCTGTACTCCTGATGGCTCTAGTCTGTACTCCTGATGGTTCTAGTCTGTACTCCTGATGGCTCTATAGGGTCTGGTTCGGCAGATGATTGTTTGGCTTTTAAATGTCTTTGAAATCTGAGTGTGGCTATGACCCGAAAACTGAAAGCAGACCACTACCTTAAATCTACTAAGGATAATTTAAATAATCCCTCCAAAGTTTCGCAAGTAGTTAAAGGTTTGAAGTGCAAAAAAGATACACAGCTTGTCAAACAATTGCAGGCAGTTTATTTGACAAGGTTAAAGGTCTAAATGAGCCCCCTGTGAATTTACCAGACACCCCCATGCACTCCTTCGCCAGGTTCTACTTCTCATCCTTCTCTGTTTTTCAACCTGTAATTTAAATTGATTTTTATTTGGATTTCATATAATGGACATATACAAAATAGTCCAAATTGGTGACGTGAAATGAAAAAAATAACTTGTTTCAAAAAACTCTAGAAAATAAATAACGGAAAAGTGGTGCGTGCATATGTATTCACCCCCTTTTCTATGAAGCCCCTAAATAAGATCTGGTGCAACCAATTACCTTCAGAAGTCACATAATTAGTTAAATAAAGTCCCACTGTGTGCAATCTAAGTGTCACATGATTTGTCATATGATCTCAGCATATATACACCTGTTCTGAAAGGCCCCAGAGTCTGCAACACCAATAAGCAAGGGGCACCACCAAGCAAGCAGCACCATGAAGACCAAGGAGCTCTCCAAACAGGTCAGGGACAAAGTTGTGGTGAAGTACATATCTGGGTTGGGTTATAAAAAACTATCAGAAACTTTGAACATCCCACGGAGCACCATTAAATCCATTATTAAAAAATGGAAAGTATATGGCTCCACAACAAACCTGCCAAGAGAGGGCCGCCCACCAAAACTCATGGACCAGGCAAGGAGGGCATTAATCAGAGAGACAACAAAGAGACCAAAGATAACCCTGAAGGAGCTGCAAAGCTCCACAGCGGATATCGGACTATCTGTCCATAGGACCACTTTAGGCCGTACACTCCACAGAGCTGGCTTTACGGAAGACTGGCCAGAAAAAAGCCATGCTTAAAGAAAAAAATAAGCAATCACGTTTAGTGTCGTAGCCGGCCGCGACCGGGAGACCCATGGGGCAGCAAATAATTGGCCCAGCGTCATCCAGGGTAGGGGAGGGAATGGCCGGCAGCGATGTAGCTCAGTTGATAGAGCATGGCGTTTGCAACGCCAGGGTTGTGGGTTCGTTTCCCACGGGGGGCCAGTATGAAAAACATAATGTAGGCACTCACTAACTGTAAGTCGCTCTGGATAGGAGCGTCTGCTAAATGAATAAAATGTAAATGTAAAATGTAGTGTTCGCCAAAAGGCATGTGGGAGACTCCCCAAACATATGGAAGAAGGTATTCTGGTCAGATGAGACAAAAATTGAGCTTTTCGGCCATCAAGGAAAACGCTATGTCTGGCGCAAACCCAACACCTCTCATCACCCCGAGAACACCATCTCCATAGTGAAGCATGGTGGTGGCAGCATCATGGTGTGGGGATGTTTTTCATCGGCAGGGACTGGGAAACTGGTCAGAATTGAAGGAATGATGGATGGCCTGTTTCAGTCTTCCAGAGATTTGAGACTTGGACGGAGGTTCACCTTCCAGCAGGACAACGACCCTAAAAATACTGCTAAAGCAACACTTGAGTGGTATAAGGGGAAACATTTAAATGTCTTGGAATGGCCTAGTCAAAGCCCAGACCTCAATCCAATTGAGAATCTGTGGTATGACTTTAAGATTGCTGTACACCAGCAGAACCCATCCAACTTGAAGGAGCTGGAGCAGTTTTGCCTTGAAGAATGGGCAAAAATCCCAGGGACTACAGTGGGGAGAACAAGTATTTGATACACTGCCGATTTTGCAGGTTTTCCTACTTACAAAGCATGTAGAGGTCTGTAATTTTTATCATAGGTACACTTCAACTGTGAGAGACTTGTGATGATTTTTAAGTAATTAATTTGTATTTTATTGCATGACATAAGTATTTGATCACCTACCAACCAGTAAGAATCCCGGCTCTCACAGACCTGTTAGTTTTTCTTTAAGAAGCCCTCCTGTTCTCCACTCATTACCTGTAATAACTGCAACTGTTTGAACTTGTTACCTGTATAAAAGACACCTGTCCACACACTCAATCAAACAGACTCCAACCTCTCCACAATGGGCAAGGCCAGAGAGCTGTGTAAGGACATCAGGGATACAATTGTAGACCTGCACAAGGCTGGGATGGGCTACAGGACAATAGGCAAGCAGCTTGGTGAGAAGGCAACAACTGTTGGCGCAATTATTAGAAAATGGAAGAAGTTCAAGATGACGGTGAATCACCCTCGGTCTGGGGCTCCATGCAAGATCTCACCTCGTGGGGCATCAATGATCATGAGGAAGTTGAGGGATCAGCACAGAAAAACACGGCATGACCTGGTCAATGACCTGAAGAGAGCTGGGACCACAGTCTCAAAGAAAACCATTAGTAACACACTATGCCGTCATGGATTAAAATCCTGCAGCGCACGCAAGGTCCTCCTGCTCAAGCCAGCGCATGTCCAGGCCTGTCTGAAGTTTGCCAATAACCATCTGTATGATCCAGAGGAGGAATGGGAGAAGGTCATGTGGTCTGATGAGACAAAAATATAGCTTTTTGGTCTAAACTCCACTCGCCGTGTTTGGAGGAAGAAGAAGGATGAGTACAACCCCAAGAACACCATCCCAACCGTGAAGCATGGAGGTGGAAACATCATTCTTTGGGGATGCTTTTCTGCAAAGGGGACAGGACGACTGCACCGTATTGAGGGGAGGATGGATGGGGCCATGTATCGTGAGATCTTGGCCAACAACCTCCTTCCCTCAGTAAGAGCTTTGAAGATGGTTCGTGGCTGGGTCTTCCAGCATGACAACGGCCCGAAACACACAGCCAGGGCAACTAAGGTGTGGCTCCGTAAGAAGCATCTCAAGGTCCTGGAGTGGCCTAGCCAGTCTCCAGACCTGAACCCAATAGAAAATCTTTGGAGGGAGCTGTAAGTCCGTATTGCCCAGCGACAGCCCCGAAACCTGAATGATCTGGAGATGGTCTGTATGGAGGAGTGGGCCAAAATCCCTGCTGTAGTGTGTGCAAACCTGATCAAGACCTACAGGTAACGTATGTTCAAAATAGGAAATATGCCAAGGGGGGTGAATATTTTCGCAAGCCACTGTAGGTAGATTTAAAGTGACTATGCATAGATAATAAACAATATCCAATTTGGCAGCAGCGTAAAAGAGGGGGTGTGTGGGGGGGGAATGCAAATAGTCTGTGTGTCCATTTTATTACCTGTTCAGGAGACGTATGGCTTGGGGGTAGAAGCTGTTAAGAAGTCTTTTGGACCTAGACTTGGCGCTCCGGTACTGCTTGCCATGCGATAGCAGAGAGAACAGTCAATGTAAATGTGGTATTTCTGTTTTTAGCCAGTGTAGCTGCAGTCATCATTGCTCCCATTTTTAACCTCACACTTGAAGTTAAGGAAATCCCGAAGTTATGGAAAATCTGCTTTTGTACTGCCTCTCCTGAAAGGTGGAGATCCTTCGCTACTTGAAAACTATCAAAATTGTCTGTACTGTCTAAGGTACTGGAGTCCTTAGTTAGTAGGCAGCTGAAGGCCTACCTCCAAGAAAACAACATCTTAAATGGAATGCAGTCAGGTTTTAGGTCTGGCCACAGCACTGTTTCAGCAACATTGAAGGTTTTAAATGACATCCACTGTGCTCTTGACAAGAAGTTATATTGTGTGTCTTTACTGATTTGTCGAAGGCGTTTGACTCCGTGGACCATGCTGTGTTGGTGCAAAGGTTAAAATGTTGCAGAATTACTGGTCATGTTCCAGATTGGTTTATAAATATCCTATCAAATCGTTCACACTGTAATGGCGGATGGTTGTAAATCTGAGGCCATAGAGTTGTGCTCTGGTGTTCCGCAAGGTTCTATTTTGGGCCCACTGTTGTTCATATTGTGTATCAACAACATTGGGGATCATATTGAAACAGCGGACGTTCATTTTTATGCAGATGATCCTGTTCTTTATTCAGATGATACTGTTCTTTATTCAAGTGGTAGTAGCTTATCTTTAGCTTTTGAAAATGCCTAAAGAGCATTTAACACCATACAACAGAATCTGTATGATTTGAAGCTGCTTCTGAATTCGGGTAAAACAAAATGCATGTTTGTGTCACGTTGCTGTGGATTGGTGTGGTGTAGAATCATGCGCAGGAAGCAGAGGATAAGTCCAACAAGACTTTACTTGAGCACACAAAATAAATCCAAACAGCCCGGAGGCAAAAGGACGCACACAGGCGTAAATAGAGAGCGCACACACAGGTGCGTAAAATACTCTCCTAAACACAAGGAGGAAACTAGGAAAATAGCGTACCGACACGGGTAGCGCAACAACCCGACACGAACAATCACACACAACACTAAACTAACCACAAGGAAACTAAATAGGGTGCTAAATAAGACATAACACAAAACAGGTGTGACTAACAGACAAAACCAATCAAACACGAAACATGGAGCGGTGGCAGCTAGTACTCCGGAGATGACGACCGGCGAAACCTGCCCGAACAAGGAGGAGGAGCTGCCTCGGCCGAAACCGTGACAGTACCCCCCCCCTGACGCGCGGCTCCAGCCGCGCGCCGCCTCCGGCCTCGGGGACGACCAGGAGGACGCGGAGCAGGGCACGTAGGATGACCACGATGGAATTCGGCCATCAGGGACGGATCCAGAATGTCCCTCCTCGGCACCCAGCACCGCTCCTCCGGACCGTACCCCTCCCACTCCACGAGATATTGGAGACCCCCCATCCGGCGTCTCGAATCCAGGATGGTCCGAACAGTGTACGCCGGAGCCCCCTCGATGTCCAACGGGGGTGGAGGAGTCTCCTCAATCTCAAAGTCCTGGAGTGGACCAGCTACCACCGGCCTGAGGAGAGACACATGGAACGAGGGGTTAATATTCTTGTAATCAATAGGTAGTTCTAACCTGTAACACACCTCGTTCAATCTCCTCAGGACTTTAAAAGGCCCCACAAACGCCGAACCAGCTTCCGGCAGGGCAGGCGGAGGGGCAGGTTTCTGGTTGAGAGCCAGACTCGATCTCCAGGTGCGTACACTGGCCCCTCACTGCGGTGTAGGTCGGCGCTCGTCTTCTGTCGACGTATGGCACGCTGCAGATGGACGTGTGCAGCGTTCCACGTCTCCTACGAGCGCCGCACCCACTCATCCACAGCGGGGGCCTCGATCTGGCTCTCATGCCACGGTGCCAGAACCGGCTGGTACCCTAACACACACTGGAAAGGGGTTAGTCTCGTGGAGGAGTGGCGGAGAGAGTTCTGTGCCATCTCGGCCCAGGGCACATATCTCGCCCACTCCTCCGGCCGGCCCTGACAATATGACCTCAGAAACCTACCCACATCCTGGTTGACTCGTTCGACCTGCCCATTACTCTCCGGGTGGTAACCCGAGGTAAGGCTCACCGAGACCCCCAAACATTCCATAAATGCTCTCCAGACTCTGGAGGTAAACTGGGGGCCTCGATCGGACACTATATCCTCGGGCACCCCGTAATGCCGGAAGACGTGAGTAAATAGAGCCTCAGCGGTCTGTAGGGCAGTAGGAAGACCCGGCATGGGAAGGAGACGACAGGCCTTCGAGAACCGATCCACAACGACCAGGATGGTGGTATTCCCCTGTGAGGAGGGAAGATCGGTAACAAAATCCACCGAGAGGTGAGACCAGGGTCGTTGTGGAACGGGCAGGGGCTGTAATTTACCCCTGGGCAAGTGTCTGGGCGCCTTACACTGGGCACACACTGAGCAGGAGGAGACATAAACCCTCACATCCCTGGCTAATGTTGGCCACCAGTACTTCGTACTAAGGCAGTGCACTGTCCGACCAATACCTGGATGTCCAGAGGAGGGGGACGTGTGAGCCCAATAAATCAGCCGATCCCGGACCTCGAGCGGGACGTACGCCCGACCCACCGGACACTGTGGAGGACTAGGGTCGGTGCGTAACGCCCGCTCGATCTCCGCATCGACCTCCCACACTACCGGTGCCACCAGACAAGACTCCGGTAGTATGGGAATGGACTCCACGCACCTCTCCTCCGTGTCATACCGACGGGACAGAGCATCTGCCTTCCCGTTCTGGGACCCAGGGATGTAAGTGATCTTGAACAAAAACCGGGCGAGAAACATAGTCCATCGAGCCTGGCGAGGATTCAGTCTCCTAGCTGCCCGAATGTATTCCAGGTTACGATGGTCGGTCAGAATGAGGAAAGGGTGCTGAGCCCCCTCAAGCCAATGCCTCCACACCTTTAGGGCCTGTACTACGGCTAACAGCTCCCTGTCCCCTACGTCATAATTCCACTCCGCCGGACTGAGCTTTTTAGAATAAAAAGCACAGGGGCAGAGCTTAGGTGGTGTACCGGATCGTTGAGAAAGAACTGCCCCGATACCGGCCTCAGACGCGTCCACCTCAACTTGGAAGGGTAAAGTGGGATCCGGGTGCGCCAACACCGGAGCCGAGGTAAACAGGTCCTTCAGTCTCCCAAAGGCCCTGTCCGCCTCAGCCGACCACTGCAAGCGCACCGGACCCCCCTTCAGAAGAGACGTTATGGGAGCTGCCACCTGTCCAAAACCCCGGATAAACCTCCGGTAGTAATTCGCAAAACCCAAGAACCGCTGCACCTCTTTAACCGTAGTTGGGGTTTGCCAATTACGCACGGCGGACACTCGGTCCTCCTCCATTCTCACCCCTGACGCAGACAACTGGTAACCCAAAAAGGAAACTGACTCCTGAAAGAACAGACATTTCTCAGCTTTGATATACAGGTCATGCTCCAACAGTCTCCTCAATACCCTGCACACCAGGGCTACATGCTCGGCCCGAGTAGAGCTGTACACAAGAATATCATCGATGTACACCACTACTCCCTGTGCCTGCATGTCCCGGAAAAGTTCATCTACAAACGATTGGAAGACTGATGGAGCATTCATTAACCCATATGGCATGACGAGATACTCGTAATGGCCGGAGGTAGTACTAAATGCTGTCTTCCACTCATCGCCCTCCCTAATGCGCACCAAGTTATATGCGCTCCTGAGGTCCAATTTTGTGAAGAACCGTGCCCCGTGTAATGACTCCGTCATGGTCCCAATCAGCGGGAGTGGATAACTATATTTCACAGTCACCTGATTGAGACCGCGGTAATCAATACACGGACGCAAACCTCCATCCTTTTTCTTCACAAAAAAGAAGCTCGAGGACGCGGGAGAAGTGGAGGGCCGTATGTATCCCTGTCTCAGAGACTCGGCAATGTAAGTTTCCATTGCCCTTTTCTCCTCCTGTGACAAAGGATACACATGGCTCCGCGGAAGCGCGGCTCCTGTCTGGAGGTCTATCGCACAATCCCCCTGTCTATGAGGTGGCAACCGTGCCGCTCTGGTCTTACTAAACACGAGCGCCAAATCCTCATACTCAGGAGGAATGTGCAGTGCTGGCATCTGGTTCGGACTCTCCACCGAGGTCGCCCCTACGGAAACACCCAGACATAACCCCTCACACTGAGCAGACCACCCTTTAAGAGCCTTCTCTCGCCACGAAATAGTAGGATCATGGGTAATCAACCAGGGAAGCCCCAGTACCCCAGTACCACAGATAGAGTTGAATCGTCTCCTCATGACCCCCCTGCGTCATCATCCTAAGTGGCGCTGTGACCTCCCCAATCAACCCAGATCCTAACGGACGACTATCTAAGGCATGTACAGGAAAGGGTTTTTCGACTGGAAGGAGGGGAATCCCTAACTTAACACAGAATTTCCGATCTACAAAATTCCCAGCTGCGCCTGAATCGACTAGCGCCTTATGCTGGGAACGAGGTGCAACCTGTGGGAAACAAACAGGTAATGTAATGTGTACGACAGAAAGCTCTGGGTAAGTAGGGCGCCTACTCACCTGGGAGGACTCCCCACTGTATGACCTGCCATCTCCCTCACGAGGGGACCCTCCCCAGCACCTAGCCGCAGTGTGCCCTCCGCGGCCACACTTGGTGCAGGAGACTGCCCCCCTCGGGCTCCTACCTCTTCTCCCTCTAGCGCCAGCACCTCCAAGCTCCATCGGACTCTGCTCGGAGGCGCTGGAGGGTGGAATGGGAGGCCCCCACCTGGGACGTCCGCGGGTCGCAAGCAGGGTGTCCAGTCGAATGGCCATGTCCACCAGCTGGTCAAATGTGAGTGTAGTGTCCCTGCATGCTAACTCCCTGCGGACGTCCTCCCGAAGGCTACATCTGAAGTGGTCTATGAGGGCCCTCTCATTCCACCCAGCATCAGCCGCTAGAGTCCGGAACTCCAGCGCAAACTCTTGGGCGCTCCTCATCCCCTGTCGGAGGTGGAATAGACGTTCCCCCGCCGCCTTCCCTTCTGGTGGATGGTCGAAGACAGCACGGAAGCGGCGGGATAACTCCGTATAGGTGACTGTGGCGGCGTCTATTCCCCTCCATTCGGCGTTGGCCCACTCCAACGCCTTGCCGGTGAGACAGGAGATGAGGGCGGAAACGCTCTCGTATCCCGAGGGCGCCGGGTGTATGGTGGCAAGGTAGAGCTCCACTTGTAAGAGGAACCCCTGACACCCGGCAGCGGTGCCGTCGTACGCCCTTGGGAGCGAGAGCCGAATCCCACTGGGTTCCGGTCGATGGACGGGCTGGCTGTCCGGTGGTGACGGTGCGATAGGTGGGGCTGTGGGAACCCCGCTGGTTTCCCATCGACGAAGGGTGTCCATGACGCCCTCCAAGGCGTGCCCGATCCGGTTGATGCGGTGCTCTTGACCAAGCAGACGCTCCTCCATGACGTCGACGGGTGCTCCTGCTGATTCCATTGACGGGTGTGTGATTCTGTCACGTTGCTGTGGATTGGTGTGGTGTAGAATCATGCGCAGGAAGCAGAGGATAAGTCCAACAAGACTTTACTTGAGCACACAAAATAAATCCAAACAGCCCGGAGGCAAAAGGACGCACACAGGCGTAAATAGAGAGCACACACACAGGTGCGTAAAATACTCTCCTAAACACAAGGAGGAAACTAGGAAAATAGCGTACCGACACGGGTAGCGCAACAACCCGACACGAACAATCACACACAACACTAAACTAACCACAAGGAAACTAAATAGGGTGCTAAATGAGACATAACACAAAACAGGTGTGACTAACAGACAAAACCAATCAAACACGAAACATGGAGCGGTGGCAGCTAGTACTCCGGAGACGACGACCGGCGAAACCTGCCCGAACAAGGAGGAGGAGCTGCCTCGGCCGAAACCGTGACAGTTTTTTTTTTTTTAAATGCCAGGCAAGTTACTAATCATGTCATTGCTACATTTGATGGACATACTATAGAGCAAGTCAAAGTGTACAGATATTTGGGAGTGTGGGTGGATGACAAGCTGAGCTTCACTGTTCATGTGGAGAACTTGATAAGGAAGCTCAAGCTGAGAATAGGTTTTTATTACCGGCATAAGGTTTGTTTTTCTCTGGAGGCCAGAAAGGAGCTGGTACGATTTACATTACTGCCGGTTTTAGATTTTAGTGATGTTATGCAGGCTCAACCACTACCCCGAGAGCACTTGATTCAGTATATCACGCAGTCCTCAGGTTCATTACCAATCAAAAAAACGTCTAACACATCATTGTGATCTCCACAGCGCCGTTGGCTGGTCGTCATTGACCTTGCATAGGCTTAAACACTGGTATAACCTAATTTATAAGGCCATACTGGGTAAAATACCACTTTATCTCTGTTTAATCAGGTCAGTAAATAAATATCAATTACGGTCCCATTTCTCATTTGCTTTTAACAGTACCAAGAATTAGAACAGGTCATGGTAGAAATAGTTTTAGTTCCTCAGCTCTGTGGTCCTGGAATAGTTTTAGTTCCTCAGCTCCGTGGTCCTGGAATAGTTTTAGTTCCTCAGCTCTGTGGTCCTGGAATAGTTTTAGTTCCTCAGCTCCGTGGACCTGGAATAGTTTTAGTTCCTCAGCTCCGTGGTCCTGGAATAGTTTTAGTTCCTCAGCTCCGTGGACCTGGAATAGTTTTAGTTCCTCAGCTCCGTGGTCCTGGAATAGTTTTAGTTCCTCAGCTCTGTGGTCCTGGAATAGTTTTAGTTCCTCAGCTCCGTGGTCCTGGAATAGTTTTAGTTCCTCAGCTCCGTGGTCCTGGAATAGTTTTAGTTCCTCAAATCTGTGGTCATGGAATAGTTTTAGTTCCTCAACTCCGTGGACATGGAATAGTTTTAGTTCCTCAGCTCCGTGGTCCTGGAATAGTTTTAGTTCCTCAGCTCTGTGGACCTGGAATAGTTTTAGTTCCTCAGCTCCGTGGAACTGGAATAGTTTTAGTTCCTCAGCTCCGTGGTCCTGGAATAGTTTTAGTTCCTCAGCTCAGTGGAACTGGAATAGTTTTAGTTCCTCAGCTCCGTGGTCCTGGAATAGTTTTAGTTCCTCAGCTCCGTGGAACTGGAATAGTTTTAGTTCCTCAGCTCCGTGGTCCTGGAATAGTTTTAGTTCCTCAGCTCTGTGGTCCTGGAATAGTTTTAGTTCCTCAGCTCCGTGGACCTGGAATAGTTTTAGTTCCTCAGCTCCGTGGTCCTGGAATAGTTTTAGTTCCTCAGCTCCGTGGTCCTGGAATAGTTTTAGTTCCTCAGCTCTGTGGTCCTGGAATAGTTTTAGTTCCTCAGCTCCGTGGACCTGGAATAGTTTTAGTTCCTCAGCTCCGTGGACCTGGAATAGTTTTAGTTCCTCAGCTCCGTGGTCCTGGAATAGTTTTAGTTCCTCAGCTCTGTGGTCCTGGAATAGTTTTAGTTCCTCAGCTCCGTGGTCATGGAATAGTTTTAGTTCCTCAGCTCCATGGTCCTGGAATAGTTTTAGTTCCTCAGCTCTGTGGTCCTGGAATAGTTTTAGTTCCTCAACTCCGTGGACATGGAATAGTTTTAGTTCCTCAGCTCCGTGGTCCTGGAATAGTTTTAGTTCCTCAGCTCTGTGGACCTGGAATAGTTTCAGTTCCTCAGCTCCGTGGAACTGGAATAGTTTTAGTTCCTCAGCTCCGTGGTCCTGGAATAGTTTTAGTTCCTCAGCTCCGTGGAACTGGAATAGTTTTAGTTCCTCAGCTCCGTGGTCCTGGAATAGTTTTAGTTCCTCAGCTCCGTGGAACTGGAATAGTTTTAGTTCCTCAGCTCCGTGGTCCTGGAATAGTTTTAGTTCCTCAGCTCTGTGGTCCTGGAATAGTTTTAGTTCCTCAGCTCCGTGGACCTGGAATAGTTTTAGTTCCTCAGCTCTGTGGTCCTGGAATAGTTTTAGTTCCTCAGCTCCGTGGTCCTGGAATAGTTTTAGTTCCTCAGCTCCGTGGTCCTGGAATAGTTTTAGTTCCTCAGCTCTGTGGTCCTGGAATAGTTTTAGTTCCTCAGCTCCGTGGTCCTGGAATAGTTTTAGTTCCTCAGCTCCGTGGTCCTGGAATAGTTTTAGTTCCTCAGCTCTGTGGTCCTGGAATAGTTTTAGTTCCTCAGCTCCGTGGACATGGAATAGTTTTAGTTCCTCAGCTCCGTGGTCCTGGAATAGTTTTACTTCCTCAGCTCCGTGGACCTGGAATAGTTTTAGTTCCTCAGCTCCGTGGTCCTGGAATAGTTTTAGTTCCTCAGCTCCGTGGTCCTGGAATAGTTTTAGTTCCTCAGCTCCGTGGACCTGGAATATTTTTTGTTCCTCAGCTCCGTGGACCTGGAATAGTTTTAGTTCCTCAGCTCCGTGGTCCTGGAATAGTTTTAGTTCCTCAGCTCTGTGGTCCTGGAATAGTTTTAGTTCCTCAGCTCCGTGGTCCTGGAATAGTTTTAGTTCCTCAGCTCCGTGGTCCTGGAATAGTTTTAGTTCCTCAGCTCCGCTGTCCTGGAATAGTTTTAGTTCCTCAGCTCCGTGGTCCTGGAATAGTTTTAGTTCCTCAGCTCCGTGGTCCTGGAATAGTTTTAGTTCCTTAGCTCTGTGGTCCTGGAATAGTTTTAGTTCCTCAGCTCCGTGGTCCTGGAATAGTTTTAGTTCCTCAGCTCTGTGGTCCTGGAATAGTTTTAGTTCCTCAGCTCCGTGGTCCTGGAATAGTTTTAGTTCCTCAGCTCCGTGGTCCTGGAATAGTTTTAGTTCCTCAGCTCCGTGGTCCTGGAATAGTTTTAGTTCCTCAGCTCCGTGGTCCTGGAATAGTTTTAGTTCCTCAGCTCTGTGGTCCTGGAATAGTTTTAGTTCCTCAGCTCCGTGGTCCTGGAATAGTTTTTGTTCCTCAGCTCCGTGGTCCTGGAATAGTTTTAGTTCCTTAGCTCTGTGGTCCTGGAATAGTTTTAGTTCCTCAGCTCCGTGGACATGGAATAGTTTTAGTTCCTCAGCTCCGTGGTCCTGGAATAGTTTTACTTCCTCAGCTCCGTGGACCTGGAATAGTTTTAGTTCCTCAGCTCCGTGGTCCTGGAATAGTTTTAGTTCCTCAGCTCCGTGGTCCTGGAATAGTTTTAGTTCCTCAGCTCCGTGGACCTGGAATATTTTTTGTTCCTCAGCTCCGTGGACCTGGAATAGTTTTAGTTCCTCAGCTCCGTGGTCCTGGAATAGTTTTAGTTCCTCAGCTCTGTGGTCCTGGAATAGTTTTAGTTCCTCAGCTCCGTGGACATGGAATAGTTTTAGTTCCTCAGCTCCGTGGTCCTGGAATAGTTTTAGTTCCTCAGCTCCGTGGTCCTGGAATAGTTTTAGTTCCTCAGCTCCGTGGTCCTGGAATAGTTTTAGTTCCTCAGCTCTGTGGTCCTGGAATAGTTTTAGTTCGTCAGCTCCGTGGTCCCAGGAATAGTTTTAATTCCTCAGCTCTGTGGTCCTGGAATAGTTTTAGTTCCTCAGCTCCGTGGACATGGAATAGTTTTAGTTCCTCAGCTCCGTGGACATAGAATAGTTTTAGTTCCTCAGCTCCGTGGTCCTGGAATAGTTTTAGTTCCTCAGCTCTGTGGTCCTGGAATAGTTTTAGTTCCTCCGCTCCGTGGTCCTGGAATAGTTTTAGTTCCTCAGCTCCGTGGTCCTGGAATTCTCTCCTGATGATTTAGTCACGTTGGTGGAGTTTAAACACTTGGTCAATGTAAATATCATAGAAGAGTGTAATTGTCTTTAGGACAGCTGTTTTTTAGTTATGACATTCGTGTTTTCTTTACGTAATATGTAATTGTTGTACTGTATGTGTGTCTATAGTTTTGTTCAGTGTTGTGTTAGTGTATGTAAGTAGTTTTGTCTGAAACTTTGTTCCCCCTGCTGCTGTTGGACCAGGTCTCTCTTGAAAAATAGATTTGATCTCAATGAGAAAAACCTGTACAAATAAAGGTTAAATAAAAAATAAAATAAACAGTGTTTTAGGACTTTATCGCCCCTAGTGGTGAAGGAGATGTGTTGATGGAAGTTGGGCATCATGTGTCTTAAAGGGATACTATGGGATGTATCTACATTCCCAAAGTCAGATGAACTCGTGACCCTTTTTTGTGTGTCCAGTATGAAGGAAGTTAGAGGTAGTTTCATGAGCGAATGCTAACTAGCATTAGCGCAATGACTGGAAGTCTGTGGGTATCTACTAGCATAGATAGTAGATACCCATAGACTTCCAGTCATTGCGTTAACACTAGTTAGCTTTGGCTCGCGAAACTACCTCTTAACTGGCACAAAACACATTTGATTGGCTTCACATTTTATCTCTTTCGGTCCGTGTACGGTCAAAACAGAGAATGAAAATCAGAAATCTACTTGTTTTCTCATTTATTGTGTCAAAATTGGACATGGAATAACAAACATTTTAAAAAAAAATAAAATGTATTTATTTTTGTTTTCTACTGGCTAGCTAGCAGGCTGGCTAGCTAGCCCTACCTGGTTACTGGCTATAGTCATGCTAGCTAGTAGTAGCTAGTGGAAGTAAGTTAGTCCCTCAACCTGCTACAAGATGAAGCTGCCCGGCCAGAAAGGGGAGATATCGCCATTAGCTTCAGTAGCTAATTTAGCTTCTGTCAGCTGATGGTGTCCATTGACTGAGTAATAATGAACAACAGTAACTGTAAACGGTTACCAATCTGGCACTTTCATAGCTAACTTAGCTATTGCTTACACATACAACAATATCCAATTTAGCTATTGTCAGGGCTGATGTGTGTGTCAAATCAAAATCAAATCAAATCAAATTGTATTGGCCACATGCGCAGAATACAACAGGTGCAGACATTACAGTGAAATGCTTACTTACAGCCCTTAACCAACAGTGCATTTCTTTTTTATATAAAAGTAAAATAAAACAAAAACAACAAAAAAGTGTTGCGAAAAAAAGAGCAGAAGTAAAATAAAATAACAGTAGGGAGGCTATATATACAGGGGGGTACCGGTGCAGAGTCAATGTCCGGGGGCACCGGCTAGTTGAGGTAGTTGAGGTAATATGTACATGTGGGTAGAGTTAAAGTGACTATGCATAAATAATTAACAGAGTAGCAGCAGGGTAAAAAGATGGGGTGGGGGTGGGGGTGGGGGGGCAGTGCAAATAGTCCGGGTAGCCATGATTAGCTGTTCAGGAGTCTTATGGCTTGGGGGTAGAAGCTGTTGAGAAGTCTTTTGGACCTAGACTTGGCACTCCGGTACCGCTTGCAATGCGGTAGCAGAGAGAACAGTCTATGACTAGGGTGGCTGGAGTCTTTGACAATTTTGAGGGCCTTCCTCTGACACCGCCTGGTATAGAGGTCCTGGATGGCAGGAAGGTTGCCATACCAGGCGGTGATGCAACCAGTCAGGATGCTCTCGATGTTAGTGGGCTGTCTGTCATGCTTTAAACAGCCCACTGCCTTTCTCTGTCATGCTTTAGAATGCATCGTCATCTCCTCTCAGAGGGACTTGATTAAGGGCTAAACATGCAATCATGTCAACAATAGAGCCCAGGTGATATCTATGA
This sequence comes from Coregonus lavaretus, assembly GCF_964263955.1. Lineage (NCBI taxonomy): Eukaryota > Metazoa > Chordata > Actinopteri > Salmoniformes > Salmonidae > Coregonus > Coregonus lavaretus. The sequence goes on from NW_028163741.1 coordinate 741,106, forward strand.
AGAGCAAGCTGATCCGTGTTAAACAGTGTGGATATTTCCTGCCCTCTCTTTAGGCATTTCTCTCTCCCTCCACAAAGCCTCACATGTTAAGGGACATGTTTGTTCACTCCTCTATCTGTCTCTAACGCTTCCAATCACAGAACCCTTTAATGGTAAAGGTTGAATCTGATGACGTAGACATGCTGGCCTATGGGCTTTAGCATGGCTCCTCTGGCCCGTGGGCTATAGCATGGCTCCTCTGGATGTGGGTGGCTCTGGCCCGTGGGCTTCAGATTTCAGAATATTGGAAACCTTATTGTACAAACAGTACCAACACATACATAAGCATAATCAAACAGCCTGTGTCACATTTGGACACTTCATCCAAAGTGCTTTACCTTAACATTTTAAAATAGGCCTAAAAACAAAGAAATGCTAGCTGACATGGATGGTGACTGCATTTGGCCAGTAGTGAATAGATGTGTAAAGACAAAGTAATATCATGAAATCACATTTTGTCTTAGCTTGTAGCTCATAAAATATTCAATTTGATTTGATTTTGGATCTCTGGTAAAATGCAGCAATTACATTCACTTTTTGTCACACCCTGATCTGTTTCACCTGTCTTTGTGCTTGTCTCCACCCCCCTCCAGGTGGCGCCCATCTTCCCCATTATCCCCTGTGTATTTATACCTGTGTTCTCTGTTTGTCTGTTGCCAGTTCGTTTTGTTTCGTCAAGCCTATCAGCGGTTTTCCACTTGCTCCTGTCTTTCTCAAGTTCCTGTTTTCTAGTTTTCCCGGTTTTGACCATTCTGCCTGCCCTCACCCTGAGACTGCCTGCCGTTCTGTACCTTTTGGACTCTGATCTGGATTACTGACCTCTGCCTGCCCTTGACCTGTCGTTTGCCTGCCTCCTGTTTCTGTAATAAACTTTTGTTACTTCGACACTGTCTGCATCTGGGTCTTCTCTTGAAACGTGATAAGGAGTGAGGGAGTTTAATTCAACCAAACCCATCTACACCCGTCTATCCACTCTCTCTCCCCCAAACCAACATCCCTCCATACAAGTACCATCTGTCAACTTTCTGTAAAATCCACACTTGAAGCAAATTAAACATTGAATTAAACTGATTTAATCAAAGGCAGTAGAACAAGAGTAGGCAAAGTTTAGTATGAGGAAGTAATTGACTTGGCAGCCTGGCAGCGATGAGGAAGTAATTGACTTGGCAGCCTGGCAGCATGGATTGTTGCCAACAGCAAAATAACTTTCAATAAGTGAGAGGAGAGAGAAAGAGACTTCACTGTTCATTTGTGATTGTTTCTTCCACTTGCTTTGGCAATGTTAACATATGTTTCCCATGCCAATAAAGTCCTTTGAATTTAATTGAATTGCGAGACATAATCACTGTTGAGCATTCCATTTAAAATGGTGTCAAACTGTTCTAGACAGATTGTCTCAGAGAATGTAACAGGGTTAGAGAGATATGCAGACTTACAGTCACAAGGCCAGGCTTATTGAATGTAGGGTACGGCAGGGTTCGAGAGAGACTGGGTACTGCAGGGTTAGAGAGAGACTGGGTACGGCAGGGTTCGAGAGAGACTGGGTACGGCAGGGTTAGAGAGAGACTGGGTACAGCAGGGTTAGAGAGAGACTGGGTACTGCAGGGTTAGAGAGAGACTGGGTACGGCAGGGTTAGAGAGAGACTGGGTACTGCAGGGTTAGAGAGAGACTGGGTACGGCAGGGTTAGAGAGAGACTGGGTACAGCAGGGTTAGAGAGAGACTGGGTACTGCAGGGTTAGAGAGAGACTGGGTACTGCAGGGTTCGAGAGAGACTGGGTACTGCAGGGTTCGAGAGAGACTGGGTACTGCAGGGTTAGAGAGAGACTGGGTACAGCAGGGTTAGAGAGAGACTGGGTACTGCAGGGTTAGAGAGAGACTGGGTACAGCAGGGTTAGAGAGAGACTGGGTACTGCAGGGTTAGAGAGAGACTGGGTACTGCAGGGTTAGAGAGAGACTGGGTACAGCAGGGTTAGAGAGAGACTGGGTACTGCAGGGTTCGAGAGAGACTGGGTACTGCAGGGTTAGAGAGAGACTGGGTACAGCAGGGTTAGAGAGAGACTGGGTACTGCAGGGTTAGAGAGAGACTGGGTACAGCAGGGTTAGAGAGAGACTGGGTACTGCAGGGTTAGAGAGAGACTGGGTACTGCAGGGTTAGAGAGAGACTGGGTACAGCAGGGTTAGAGAGAGACTGGGTACTGCAGGGTTCGAGAGAGACTGGGTACTGCAGGGTTAGAGAGAGACTGGGTACAGCAGGGTTAGAGAGAGACTGGGTACTGCAGGGTTAGAGAGAGACTGGGTACGGCAGGGTTAGAGAGAGACTGGGTACTGCAGGGTTAGAGAGAGACTGGGTACGGCAGGTTTAGAGAGAGACTGGGTACTGCAGGGTTAGAGAGAGACTGGGTACAGCAGGGTTAGAGAGAGACTGGGTACTGCAGGGTTAGAGAGAGACTGGGTACTGCAGGGTTAGAGAGAGACTGGGTACTGCAGGGTTAGAGAGAGACTGGGTACTGCAGGGTTAGAGAGAGACTGGGTACAGCAGGGTTAGAGAGAGACTGGGTACAGCAGGGTTAGAGAGAGACTGGGTACTGCAGGGTTAGAGAGAGACTGGGTACTGCAGGGTTAGAGAGAGACTGGGTACAGCAGGGTTAGAGAGAGACTGGGTACGGCAGGGTTAGAGAGAGACTGGGTACTGCAGGGTTAGAGAGAGACTGGGTACGGCAGGGTTAGAGAGAGACTGGGTACTGCAGGGTTCGAGAGAGACTGGGTACGGCAGGGTTAGAGAGAGTCAAAAGTTTGGACACACCTACTCATTCAAGGGTCTTTCTTCATTTGTTACTATTTTTTACATTGTAGAATAATAGTGAAGACATCAAAACTATGAAATAACACATGGAATCATGTAGAAACCAAAAAAGTGTTAAACAAATCAAAATATATTTTATATTTGAGAATCTTCAAATAGCCACCATTTGCCTTGATGACAGCTTTGCACGCTCTTGGCATTCTCTCAACCAGCTTCAGCCAGGTAGTCACCTGGAATGCATTTCAATGAACAGGTGTGCCTTCTTAAAAGTTAATTTGTGGAATTTCTTTCCTTCTTAATGCGTTTGAGCAAATCAATTATGTTGTGACAAGGTAGGGGTGGGTATACAGGAGATAGCCCTATTTGGTAAAAGACCAAGTCCATATTATGGCAAGAACATCTCAAATAAGCAAAGAGAAACAACAGTCCATCATTACTTTAAGACATGCAGGTCAGTCAATACGGAACATATCAAAAACGTTCAAAAACCATAAAGCATGGAGGAGGAGGTGTTATGGTGTGGGGGTGCTTTGCTGGTGACACTGTCTGTGATTTATTTAGAATTCAAGGCACACTTAACCATCATGGCTACCACAGCATTCTACAGCGATACGCCATCCCATCTGGTTTGGGCTTAGTGGGACTATCATTTGTTTTTCAACAGGACAATGACCCAACACACCTCCAGGCTGTGTAAGGGCTATTTTACCAAGAAGGAGAGTGATGGAGTGCTGCATCAGATGACCTAGCCTCCACAATCCCCTGAGCTCAACCCAATTGAGATGGTTTGGGATGAGTCGGACCGCAGAGTGAAGGAAAAACAGCCAACAAGTGCTCAGCATATGTGGGAACTCCTTCAAGACAGTTGGAAAAGCATTTCAGGTGAAGCTGGTTGAGAGAATGCCAAAATATATTTTGATTTGTTTAACACTTTTTTGGTTACTACATGATTCCACATGTGTTATTTCATAGTTTTGGTGTCTTGTACAATGTAAAAAATAGTAACAATTATGAAAAACCCTTGAATGACTATGTGTGTTCAAACTTTTGACTGGTAATGTATGTTGCTAAGTATTTTAATGAACAGATTTGTTTTTTTACCTTACATGCTGTAGCTAGGTTACATTCAAATTAATTACATAAAACTACAAAGTTCAGCACTAAATCACAGTTGCATGCTGTGGTATCATCACTAACAACTAAAACAGTGCTTTCAGCCATCTTAATTATTTGTTTCAGATAACTTGGTCCATTGTTGAGTTGTGACATCACTGGAAGTAAACACAAAACATAATGTACAACTTGCCTCTGTATTCGAAAATAATGTGAACATCAAATTGATACTTACAATGCAGATTCCTTCACCTCGAGTGTCCATTTTCAGACTCAAAAGTTGACAATTAAACAATTACACACAAGATGAAGAATAAATGTTCATGAACACGTTTAACTTTCATTTGGGAACTATCTAAATTACAATTATTATTATTTAATTTTTTTACCCTACTTTTTCAATTATGATATTTTCTGATCGCTGCAACTCCCCAACGGGCTTGGGAGAGGCAAAGGTCGAGTCATGCGTCCTCCGAAACATGACCTGTCAAACCGTGCTCCTTAATCCGGAACCCAGCCGCACCAATGTGTCGGAGGAAACACTGTTCAACTGACGACAGAAGTCAGTCTGCTCTTTGCCACCTTCTCCTCCCTGCTGAATCCTCCTTCCCCCCCCCCCCCCCCCTCCCTCTCTGTGGATGACTTCGTCAACCATTTTGAAAAGAAGGTTGACGACATCCGATCATCGTTTGTTAAGTCAAATGACACTGCTGGGCCTGCTCACACTGCCCTACCCTATGCTTTGACATCTTTCTCCCCTCTCTCTCCAGATGAAATCTTGCGACTTGTGACGGCCGGCCGCCCAACAACCTGCTCGCTTGAACCTATCCCCTCCTCTCTTCTCCAGACCATTTCTGGAGACCTTCTCCATTACCTCACCTCGCTCATCAACTCATCCTTGACCGCTGGCTATGTCCCTTCCGTCTTCAAGAGAGCGAGAGTTGCACCGCTTCTCAAAAAACCTACACTCGATCCCTCCGATGTCAACAACTACAGACCAGTATCCCTTCTTTCTTTTCTCTCCAAAACTCTTGAGCGTGCCGTCTTTAGCCAACTCTCTTGCTATCTCTCTCAGAATGACCTTCTTGATCCAAACCAGTCAGGTTTCAAGACTGGTCATTCAACTGAGACTGCTCTTCTCTGTGTCACGGAGGCTCTCTGCACTGCTAAAGCTAACTCTCTCTCCTCTGCTCTTGTCCTTCTAGACCTGTCTGCTGCCTTTGATACTGTGAACCATCAGATCCTCCTCGCCACCCTCTCCGAGTTGGGCATCTCCGGCGCGGCTCACTCTTGGATTGCGTCCTACCTGACAGGTCGCTCCTACCAAGTGGCGTGGCGAGAATCTGTCTCCGCACCATGTGCTCTCACCACTGGTGTCCCCCAGGGCTCAGTTCTAGGCCCTCTCCTATTCTCACTATACACCAAGTCACTTGGCTCTGTCATATCCTCACATGGCCTCTCCTATCATTGCTACACAGACGACACACAACTAATCTTCTCCTGTCTCCCTTCTGATAACCAGGTAGCGAATCGCATCTCTGCATGTCTGGCAGACATATCAGTGTGGATGTCTCCCGAGTGGCGCAGTGGTCTGTGCCACTAGAGATCCTGGTTCGAATCCAGGCTCTGTCGTAACCGGCCGCGACCGGGAGACCCATGGGGCTGCACGCAATTGGCCCAGCGTCGTCCAGGGTAGGGGAGGGAATGGCCGGCAGGGATGTAACTCAGTTGAGGGTTGTGGGTTTGATTCCCACAGGGGGTATGAAAAAAAATGATGTATGCACTAACTGTAAGTCGCTCTGGATAAGAGCGTCTGCTAAATGACTAAAATTTAATGTAAATGATGACGGATCTCAAGCTGAACCTCGGCAAGACAGCGCTGCTCTTCCTCCTGGGGAAGGACTGCCCGTTCCATGATCTCGCCATCACGGTTGACAACTCCGTTGTGTCCTCCTCCCAGAGTGCAAAAAGCCTTGGCGTGACCCTGGACAACACCCTGCTCATGCTCTACAACATTCGGAGAGTACGACCCTGCCTTACACAGGAAGCGGCACAGGTCCTAATCCAGGCACTTGTCATCTCCTGTCTGGATTACTGCAACTCACTGTTGGCTGTGCCATTAAACCCCTACAACTCATCCAGAATGCCGCAGCCCGTCTGTTCAACCTTGCCAAGTTCTCTCACATCACCCCGCTCCTCCGCACACTCCACTGGCTTCCAGTTGAAGCTCGCATCTGCTACAAGACCATGGTGCTTGCCTACGGAGCTGTGAGGGGAACGGCACCTCCATACCTTCAGTCTCTGATCAGTCCCTACACCCAAACGAGGGCATTGCATTCATCCACCTCTGGCCTGCTGGCCCCCCTACCTCTGCGGAAGCACAGTTCCCGCTCAGCCCAGTCAAAACTGTTCTCTGCTCTGGCACCCCAATGGTGAAACAAGCTCCCTTACGACGCCAGGACGGCGGAGTCACTCACCATCTTCCGGAGACACTTGAAACCCCACCTCTTTAAGGAATACCTGGGATAGGATAAAGTAATCATTCTACCCCCCCTTACCCCAACCCCCCAAAAAATAAAAATAAAAATAAAATCCCACTGGCTATAATGTGAATGCATCAATTTGTAAGTCGCTCTGGATAAGAGCGTCTGCTAAATGACATAAATGTAAATGCACAATGAGCCAAATAAAGCCCCCCGGCCAAACACTCCCCTAACCCAGACAATGCTGGGCCAATTGTGCACCACCCTATGGGACTCCCAGTCACGGCCAGTAATGACACAGCCTGGGATCGAACCCAGGTCTGCAGTGATGCCTCTAGCTCTGCAGTGTAGTACCTTAGACCGCTGTGCCACTCGGAAGGCTAAATTACTACTTAAATTGGCTGTGGTCTGTCCACAGGCAGCTGAGGCTCCATTGGCTGGGATCTGTCCAAATGCAGTAGAGACCCCAGACCAGAAGGATCCACTGCAGGGAAATATATGATTATTTCTACTTAGAAATAATCTAGCTAGCTAGCCAGTGCTAGCTATATTGCTGTCAGAGAAACACAGCCCTCACTACAAAGCTAGCTAGCTAGCAAGCAACACATTGCTTGCTAAACAACATTAACTAACTAGCTTTAGCAATTAAATTATATCTAATACGACATATTAAACTCTGAGCTTGCCATCCCCCAAAAATCTTACCTTGGAGCTAGCACAGACCCCTTGACCAAGACACTTCCAGTAGGACAACCATCTCTGCAGCACTCCACCAATCAGGCCTTTATGGTAGAGTGGCCAGACGGAAGCCACTCCTCAGTAAAAGGCACATGACAGCCTGCTTGGAGTTTGACAAAAGGCAATAAAGGACTCTCAGACCATGAGAAACAAGATTCTCTGGTCTGATGAAACCAAGATTGAACTCTTTGGCCTGAATGCCAAGCATCACGTCTGGAGGAAACCTGGTACCATCCCTACGGTGAAGCATGGTGGTGGCAGCATCATGCTGTGGGGATGTTTTTCAGCGGCAGGGACTGGGAGACTAGTCAGGATCGAGGGAATGATGAACGGAGCAAAGTACAAAGAGATCCTTGATGAAAACCTGCTCCAGAGAGCTCAGGACCTCAGACTGGGGTGAAGGTTCACCTTCCAACAGGACAATGACCCTAAGCACACAGTCAAGACAACGCAGGAGTGGCTTTGGGACAAGTCTCTGAATGTCCTTGAGTGGCCCAACCAGAACCCGGACTTGAACCCGATCGAACATCTCTGGAGAGACCTGAAAATAGCTGTGCTGCAACGCTCCCCATCCAACCTGACAGATCTTGAGAGGATCTGCAGAGAAGAATGGGAGAAACTCCCCAAATACAGGTGTGCCAAGCTTGTAGCATCATACCGAAGAAGACTCAAGACTGTAATCACTGCCAAAGGTGCTTCAACAAAGTACTGAGTAAATGGTCTGAATACTTATGTAAATGGTATATTTCATGACGTTTTTTTGTATACATTTGCCAAAATTTCTAAAAAACAGTTTTTGCTTTGTCATTATGGGGTATTGTGTGTAGATTTGTGAGGGCGGGAAAAAACTATTTAATCCATTTTAGAATAAGGCTGTAACGTAACAGAATGTGGAAAAAGTCAAGGGGTGTGAATACTTTCCGAATGCACTGTATATACAGCACCAGTCAAACGTTTGGACACACTAACTCATATAATGTTTTTTATTTTTTACATTGTAGAATTTTAGTGAAGACATCAAAACTATGAAATAACACATATGGAATCATGTAGTCATGTAGGAACCAAAAAATTGTTAAACAAATCAAAATATATTTGAGATTCTTCAAATAGCCACCCTTTGCCTTGATGACAGCTTTGCACACTGGAATGCATTTCAATTAACATTTACGTCATTTAGCAGACGCTCTTATCCAGAGCAACTTACAGTTAGTGAATACATATTTCTTTATTTATACTGGCCCCCCGTGGGAATTAAACCCACAACCCTGGCGTTGCAAACGCCTTGCTCTATCAACTGAGCTACATCCCTGCCGGCCATTCCCTCCCCTACCCTGGACGACGCTGGGCAAATTGTGCGCTGCCCATGAGTCTCCCGGTCGCGGCCGGCTGCGACAGAGCCTGGATTCGAACCAGGATCTCTAGTGGCACAGTTAGCACTGCAATGCAGTGCCTTAGACCACTGCGCCACTCAGGAGTTAACAGGTGTGCCTTCTTAAAAGTTATTGTGTGGAATTTGTTTCCTTCTTAATGCGTTTGAGCCAATCAGTTGTGTTGTGACAAGGTAGGGGGGGTATAGAGAAGATAGCCCTATTTGGTAAAAGACCAAGTCCATATTACGTTAATACCAGGAAATATACTACTGTAAAACATTTTTTTTGCCACATCTCATGTAATTGCAGGGTGTAACCACTAGGTGGGCCTATATACCACATTGTAGAGAGGAGATGAAAATCATTTTTCTACTGTAGCACTGGGTCGTCACAAGTTACCACAGCCACAAAGTCAGAAGGCCCGCCTACTAGACCAGTCAGATGAGATAGTGTGCTGACAGACTTGCAGGGGCAGACGAGAGATTTCATCTATCTATTGATCCGTCAATGATTTAGTTGTTTATCAGCTTAAAAAAACACACAAAAACAAAACATTTTAAACGCAAGGATGTGTTATTCAAACTCAGCTTGCAAGCTTATCATGATGTTTGCCCTTACTCATAGTTACTTGTCTTTACCCAAAATAGGTTTTCTCCAATATCTGCAATATCTGCATATAGACATTTTAGATGTTTATTTTCAAAATCCACAATCCACAGGTAAAACGTACAAAGTTTCACAGACATGTTCACAGAAATTTAAATATATTAAATTGGCTGATTTTAAGATATACTTCAACCCTGTTACTTTATTTGGCACCTAGACACTTAACATAGCCGTGCAGTCCACCTTTTTGGTATTTTGTACCAGTTTCCATCTCTGTACGAAGGCATGGTCTTCAAGCTATGGAAGATGGCAAAACATGTAATAATAAAAATCATTGATTGGACTCACATGGCTCTTTTCTAGACATCCAAAGCTCTTTACAGTGTAAGGGGAAACTCACCACCCTAACCCCACTCTATACAGGGGAAACTCACCACCCTAACCCGACTCTATACAGGGGAAACTCACCACCCTAACCCCACTCTATACAGGGGAAACTCACCAACCTAACCCCACTCTATACAGGGGAAACTCACCACCCTAACCCCACTCTATACAGTGGAAACTCACCACCCTAACCCCTCTATACAGGGGAAACTCACCACCCTAAACCCACTCTATACAGGGGAAACTCACCACCCTAACCCCTCTATACAGGGGAAACTCACCACCCTAAACCCACTCTATACAGGGGAAACTCACCACCCTAACCCGACTCTATACAGGGGAAACTCACCACCATAACCCCACTCTATACAGGAGAAACTCACCACCCTAACCCCACTCTATACAGGGGAAATTCACCACCCTAACCCCACTCTATACAGGGGAAACTCACCACCCTAACCCCACTCTATACAGGGGAAACTCACCACCCTAACCCCACTCTATACAGGGGAAACTCACCACCCTAACCCCACTCTATACAGGGGAAACTCACCACCCTAACCCCACTCTATACAGGGGAAACTCACCACCCTAACCCCACTCTATAAAGGAGAAACTCACCACCCTAACCCCACTCTATACAGGGGAAACTCACCACCCTAACCCCACTCTATACAGGGGAAACTCACCACCCTAACCCCACTCTATACAGGGGAAACTCACCACCCTAACCCCACTCTATACAGGGGAAACTCACCACCCTAACACCACTCTATACAGTGGAAACTCACCACCCTAACCCCACTCTATACAGGGGAAACTCACCACACTAACCCCACTCTATACAGTGGAAACTCACCACCCTAACCCCACTCTATACAGGGGAAACTCACCACCCTAACCCCACTCTATACAGGGGAAACTCACCACCCTAACCCCACTCTATACAGGGGAAATTCACCACCCTAACCCCACTCTATACAGGGGTAACTCACCACCCTAACCCCACTCTATACAGGGGAAACTCACCACCCTAACCCCACTCTATACAGGGGAAACTCACCACCCTAACCCCCTCTATACAGTGGAAACTCACCACCCTAACCCCACTCTATACAAAAGAAACTCACCACCCTAACCCCACTCTATACAAAATAAACTCACCACCCTAACCCCACTCTATACAGGGGAAACTCACCACCCTAACCCCACTCTATACAGGGGAAACTCACCACCCTAACCCCCCTCTATACAGGGGAAACTGACCACCCTAACCCCACTCTATACAGGGGAAACTCACCACCCTAACCCCACTCTATACAGAAGAAACTCACCACCCTAACCCCACTCTATACAGGGAAACTCACCACCCTAACCCCACTCTATACAGGGGAAACTCACCACCCTAAACCCACTCTATACAGAACAAACTCACCACCCTAACCCCACTCTATACAGAAGAAACTCACCACCCTAACCCCACTCTATACAGGGGAAACTCACCACCTTAACCCCACTCTATAGAGGGGAAACTCACGACCCTAACCCCACTCTATACAAGGGAAACTCACCACCCTAACCCCACTCTATACAGAAGAAACTCACCACCCTAACCCCACTCTATACAGGGGAAACTCACCACCTTAACCCCACTCTATAGAGGGGAAACTCACCACCCTAACCCCACTCTATACAGGGGAAACTCACCACCCTAACCCCACTCTATACAGGGGAAACTCACCACCCTAACCCCACTCTATACAGGGGAAACTCACCACCCTAACCTCACTCTATACAGGGGAAACTCACCACCCTAACCCCACTCTTTACAGGAGAAACTCACCACCCTAACCCCACTCTATACAGGGGAAACTCACCACTCTAACCCCACTCTATACAGGGGAAACTCACCACACTAACCCCACTCTATACAGGGGAAACTCACCACCCTAACCCTACTCTATACAGGGGAAACTCACCACACTAACCCCACTCTATACAGGGGAAACTCACCACCCTAACCCCACTCTATACAGGGGAACCTCACCACCCTAACCCCACTCTATACAGGGGAAACTCACCACCCTAACCCCACTCTATACAGGGGAAACTCACCACCCTAACCCCACTCTATACAGTGGAAACTCACCACCCTAACCCCACTCTATACAGGGGAAACTCACCACACTAACCCCACTCTATACAGTGGAAACTCACCACCCTAACCCCACTCTATACAGGGTAAACTCACCACCCTAACCCCACTCTATACAGGGGAAACTCACCACCCTAACCCCACTCTATACAGGGGAAACTCACCACCCTAACCCCACTCTATACAGGGGTAACTCACCACCCTAACCCCACTCTATACAGGGGAAACTCACCACCCTAACCCCACTCTATACAGGGGAAAGTCACCACACTAACCCCACTCTATACAGTGGAAACTCACCACCCTAACCCCACTCTATACAGGGGAAACTCACCACACTAACCCCACTCTATACAGTGGAAACTCACCACCCTAACCCCACTTTATACAGGGGAAACTCACCACCCTAACCCCCCTCTATACAGGGGAAACTCACCACCCTAACCCCACTCTATACAGGGGAAATTTACCACCTTAACCCCACTCTATACAGGGGAAACTCACCACCCTAACTCCACTCTATACAGGGGTAACTCACCACCCTAACCCCACTCTATACAGTGGAAACTCACCACCCTAACCCCACTCTATACAGGGGAAACTCACCACACTAACCCCACTCTATACAGTGGAAACTCACCACCCGAACCTCACTCTATACAGGGGAAACTCACCACCCTAACCCCACTCTATACAGGGGAAACTCACCACCCTAACCCCACTCTATACAGGGGAAACTCACCACCCTAACCCCACTCTATACAGGGGAAACTCACCACCCTAACCCCACTCTATACAGGGGAAACTCACCACCCTAACCCCACTCTATAGCTGGTGTTGAACTCTGAGCTGTAGTCAATGAACAGCATTCTCACATAGGTGTTCCTTTTGTCCAGGTGGGAAAGGGCAGTGCAGAGTGCAATAGATATAGCAACATCTGTGGATCTGTTGGGGCAGTATGCGAATTGGAGTGGGTCCAGGGTGTCTGTGATGATGGTGTTGATATGAGCCATGACCAGCCTTTCAAAGCATTTCATGGCTGCAGATGTGACTGATACGGGTCGGTAGTCATTTAGACAGGTCACCTTAGTGTCCTTGGGCACAGGGACTATAGTGGTCTGCTTGAAACATGTAGGTATTTCAGACTGGGTCAGGGAGAGGTTGAACATGTCAGTTAAAATTTACAAAAAGCTTTTTTCACTTTGTCATTATTGGGTATTGTGTGTAGATTGATGAGGATTTGTATTTGTTTAATCAATTTTAGAACAAGGCTGTAACGTAACAACATGTGGAAAAGGGAAAGGGTCTAAATACTGCAGGATATTACAGGTCTTCAGGTCCCGTTGATAGTCTGGAACGGAGCTCGTCCAGTTCGTTCTCCATTCGCCAATAGAACAGAGGGTAGAGGTGGATTATTTACTTGCCAACGTAGTTTCATCTGCTGCACGTCAGCCTCTCTTACGCCCTCCTTTTAGGAGTCTCGAGGATTAGGGCCTGGTCCGGGGTGAGCAGTATGTCCTGCGCCGCCGACTCATCCAATCCAATCAAGCCAAATAGTAGAAATCCAAATCGAGGTTAGAGATTGCTGTTCTGTTCTGATGTCCAGAAGCTCTTTCGGTCATTGGAAATGATGGCGTAAACATTATGTACAAAAAAGTTAAGATCAGCGCAGAAAAACACACAAAATAAGAAGCCCGTAAAACGGCAGCGATCCATTTCAACGCCAGTCCCAGCGGTTCTAGTGTTAAATCCTACAGGGACCAACAGAAAGCTCACATAGTCAACAGACCAAATACTATTTAGTTGGTCAATAATCTCAATAGTTTCTGTTGCTCATTCAATCTCTTATATATTCTCAATATATTAGGGAAACTTATTCATTATCAGTGCTCCTTATATTCTGGTTTATGTTTGAAAATAATGATATAGATATAATAGTATAATAATAGATCTTTAATATATAATCATATATGTCCATATATGGTTCTCACATTGTCACGGATTCAGCCGAGGCTGCCCCTCCTCCTTGCTCGGGCAGGCTTCGGCGTTCGTCGTCTCCGGAGTACTAGCTGCTACCGATCCATGTTTCCATGTTTGACTTGTTCTGTCTGTATTGGTTACACCTGTTTCCCATGATGTGGTATTGTCTTCCCTATTTAACCCTCTGTCGGGTTGTTTCCCTCCCTGTGTGGGGGTTGTTGTATCTCAGAGTACCTTCGAGTAAAGTCCGTTTTCTGATCAGCTCTGTGTCCTGCGTTTGACTTCGCCTGCCGCATTACACTGACGCCCTTGACACACATGAGCTAGCCATCTGCTAAGATAAAGAGAAGATAGCCTTGGGACCCAGATAGCAGTAGACATTCAATGGCCAGCACCAGAGGTCAGAGTTAAGGTAACCTCTGAAGTGTTGAGCTGTTCAGCATAGCTCACTGACACACATTTCTACATAGCTCACTGTGGACCAGAACATGCCTCACATGTCTATGATTGTGGCCTCCTGTGTTTGTCTGTCCTTATCATATTGCCTGTTATTAAAGGGTATTCTTTTTCCTGCACTTTTAAAGTCTAAAAGTGACTGTAACTAACAATGACACAGAGGCTGACCAGATTTAGAGACACCATGCTCTGTAAACATCATTGACGCAGAGGCTGACCAGATTTAGAGACACCATGCTCTGTAAACATCATTGACGCAGAGGCTGACCAGATTTAGAGACACCATGCTCTGTAAACATCATTGACGCAGAGGCTGACCAGATTTAGAGACACCATGCTCTGTAAACAACATTGACACAGAGGCTGACCAGATTTAGAGACACCATGCTCTGTAAACATCATTGACACAGAGGCTGACCAGATTTAGAGACAACATGCTCTGTAAACAACATTGATGCAGAGGCTGACCAGATTTAGAGACACCATGCTCTGTAAACAAGATTGACGCAGAGGCTGACCAGATTTAGAGACACCATGCTCTGTAAACATCATTGACACAGAGGCTGACCAGATTTAGAGACACCATGCTCTGTAAACAACATTGACACAGAGGCTGACCAGATTTAGAGACACCATGCTCTGTAAACATCATTGACACAGAGGCTGACCAGATTTAGAGACAACATGCTCTGTAAACAACATTGACGCAGAGGCTGACCAGATTTAGAGACACCATGCTCTGTAAACATCATTGACGCAGAGGCTGACCAGATTTAGAGACACCATGCTCTGTAAACATCATTGACACAGAGGCTGACCAGATTTAGAGACACCATGCTCTGTAAACATCATTGACACAGAGGCTGACCAGATTTAGAGACAACATGCTCTGTAAACAACATTGACGCAGAGGCTGACCAGATTTAGAGACACCATGCTCTGTAAACATCATTGACGCAGAGGCTGACCAGATTTAGAGACACCATGCTCTGTAAACATCATTGACGCAGAGGCTGACCAGATTTAGAGACACCATGCTCTGTAAACAACATTGACACAGAGGCTGACCAGATTTAGAGACACCATGCTCTGTAAACATCATTGACACAGAGGCTGACCAGATTTAGAGACAACATGCTCTGTAAACAACATTGATGCAGAGGCTGACCAGATTTAGAGACACCATGCTCTGTAAACAAGATTGACGCAGAGGCTGACCAGATTTAGAGACACCATGCTCTGTAAACATCATTGACGCAGAGGCTGACCAGATTTAGAGACACCATGCTCTGTAAACAACATTGACACAGAGGCTGACCAGATTTAGAGACACCATGCTCTGTAAACATCATTGACGCAGAGGCTGACCAGATTTAGAGACACCATGCTCTGTAAACAACATTGACACAGAGGCTGACCAGATTTAGAGACACCATGCTCTGTAAACATCATTGACACAGAGGCTGACCAGATTTAGAGACAACATGCTCTGTAAACAACATTGACGCAGAGGCTGACCAGATTTAGAGACACCATGCTCTGTAAACATCATTGACGCAGAGGCTGACCAGATTTAGAGACACCATGCTCTGTAAACATCATTGACACAGAGGCTGACCAGATTTAGAGACACCATGCTCTGTAAACATCATTGACGCAGAGGCTGACCAGATTTAGAGACAACATGCTCTGTAAACAACATTGACGCAGAGGCTGACCAGATTTAGAGACACCATGCTCTGTAAACAACATTGACACAGAGGCTGACCAGATTTAGAGACACCATGCTCTGTAAACATCATTGACGCAGAGGCTGACCAGATTTAGAGACACCATGCTCTGTAAACAACATTGACACAGAGGCTGACCAGATTTAGAGACACCATGCTCTGTAAACATCATTGACACAGAGGCTGACCAGATTTAGAGACAACATGCTCTGTAAACAACATTGACGCAGAGGTTGACCAGATTTAGAGACAACATGCTCTGTAAACATCATTGACACAGAGGCTGACCAGATTTAGAGACACCATGCTCTGTAAACATCATTGACACAGAGGCTGACCAGATTTAGAGACACCATGCTCTGTAAACAACATTGACACAGAGGCTGACCAGATTTAGAGACACCATGCTCTGTAAACATCATTGACACAGAGGCAGACCAGATTTAGAGACAACATGCTCTGTAAACCACATTGACGCAGAGGTTGACCAGATTTAGAGACACCATGCTCTGTCAACATCATTGACACAGAGGCTGACCAGATTTAGAGACACCATGCTCTGTAAACATCATTGACACAGAGGCTGACCAGATTTAGAGACACCATGCTCTGTAAACATCATTGACGCAGAGGCTGACCAGATTTAGAGACACCATGCTCTGTAAACAACATTGACACAGAGGCTGACCAGATTTAGAGACACCATGCTCTGTAAACAACATTGACACAGAGGCTGACCAGATTTAGAGACACCATGCTCTGTAAACATCATTGACACAGAGGCTGACCAGATTTAGAGACAACATGCTCTGTAAACAACATTGACGCAGAGGCTGACCAGATTTAGAGACACCATGCTCTGTAAACATCATTGACGCAGAGGCTGACCAGATTTAGAGACACCATGCTCTGTAAACATCATTGACACAGAGGCTGACCAGATTTAGAGACACCATGCTCTGTAAACATCATTGACACAGAGGCTGACCAGATTTAGAGACAACATGCTCTGTAAACAACATTGACGCAGAGGCTGACCAGATTTAGAGACACCATGCTCTGTAAACAACATTGACACAGAGGCTGACCAGATTTAGAGACACCATGCTCTGTAAACATCATTGACGCAGAGGCTGACCAGATTTAGAGACACCATGCTCTGTAAACAACATTGACACAGAGGCTGACCAGATTTAGAGACACCATGCTCTGTAAACATCATTGACACAGAGGCTGACCAGATTTAGAGACAACATGCTCTGTAAACAACATTGACGCAGAGGTTGACCAGATTTAGAGACAACATGCTCTGTAAACATCATTGACACAGAGGCTGACCAGATTTAGAGACACCATGCTCTGTAAACATCATTGACACAGAGGCTGACCAGATTTAGAGACACCATGCTCTGTAAACAACATTGACACAGAGGCTGACCAGATTTAGAGACACCATGCTCTGTAAACATCATTGACACAGAGGCTGACCAGATTTAGAGACAACATGCTCTGTAAACAACATTGACGCAGAGGTTGACCAGATTTAGAGACACCATGCTCTGTAAACATCATTGACACAGAGGCTGACCAGATTTAGAGACAACATGCTCTGTAAACATCATTGATGCAGAGGCTGACCAGATTTAGAGACACCATGCTCTGTAAACATCATTGACACAGAGGCTGACCAGATTTAGAGACACCATGCTCTGTAAACATCATTGACACAGAGGCTGACCAGATTTAGAGACAACATGCTCTGTAAACAACATTGACGCAGAGGTTGACCAGATTTAGAGACACCATGCTCTGTAAACATCATTGACACAGAGGCTGACCAGATTTAGAGACACCATGCTCTGTAAACAACATTGACACAGAGGCTGACCAGATTTAGAGACACCATGCTCTGTAAACATCATTGACACAGAGGCTGACCAGATTTAGAGACAACATGCTCTGTAAACAACATTGACGCAGAGGTTGACCAGATTTAGAGACACCATGCTCTGTAAACATCATTGACACAGAGGCTGACCAGATTTAGAGACAACATGCTCTGTAAACATCATTGATGCAGAGGCTGACCAGATTTAGAGACACCATGCTCTGTAAACATCATTGACACAGAGGCTGACCAGATTTAGAGACACCATGCTCTGTAAACATCATTGACACAGAGGCTGACCAGATTTAGAGACAACATGCTCTGTAAACAACATTGACGCAGAGGTTGACCAGATTTAGAGACACCATGCTCTGTAAACATCATTGACACAGAGGCTGACCAGATTTAGAGACACCATGCTCTGTAAACATCATTGACACAGAGGCTGACCAGATTTAGAGACACCATGCTCTGTAAACAACATTGACACAGAGGCTGACCAGATTTAGAGACACCATGCTCTGTAAACATCATTGACACAGAGGCTGACCAGATTTAGAGACAACATGCTCTGTAAACAACATTGACGCAGAGGTTGACCAGATTTAGAGACACCATGCTCTGTAAACATCATTGACACAGAGGCTGACCAGATTTAGAGACAACATGCTCTGTAAACATCATTGACACAGAGGCTGACCAGATTTAGAGACAACATGCTCTGTAAACAACATTGACACAGAGGCTGACCAGATTTAGAGACACCATGCTCTGTAAACATCATTGACACAGAGGCTGACCAGATTTAGAGACACCATGCTCTGTAAACATCATTGACACAGAGGCTGACCAGATTTAGAGACAACATGCTCTGTAAACAACATTGACGCAGAGGTTGACCAGATTTAGAGACACCATGCTCTGTAAACATCATTGACACAGAGGCTGACCAGATTTAGAGACACCATGCTCTGTAAACATCATTGACACAGAGGCTGACCAGATTTAGAGACACCATGCTCTGTAAACAACATTGACACAGAGGCTGACCAGATTTAGAGACACCATGCTCTGTAAACAACATTGACACAGAGGCTGACCAGATTTAGAGACACCATGCTCTGTAAACAACATTGATGCAGAGGCTGACCAGATTTAGAGACACCATGCTCTGTAAACAACATTGATGCAGAGGCTGACCAGATTTAGAGACACCATGCTCTGTAAACAACATTGACACAGAGGCTGACCAGATTTAGAGACACCATGCTCTGTAAACAACATTGACGCAGAGGCTGACCAGATTTAGAGACACCATGCTCTGTAAACAACATTGATGCAGAGGCTGACCAGATTTAGAGACAACATGCTCTGTAAACAACACTGACACAGAGGCTGACCAGATTTAGAGACACCATGCTCTGTAAACAACATTGACACAGAGGCTGACCAGATTTAGAGACACCATGCTCTGTAAACAACATTGACACAGAGGCTGACCAGATTTAGAGACACCATGCTCTGTAAACAACATTGACGCAGAGGCTGACCAGATTTAGAGACAACATGCTCTGTAAACAACACTGACACAGAGGCTGACCAGATTTAGAGACAACATGCTCTGTAAACAACACTGACGCAGAGGCTGACCAGATTTAGAGACAACATGCTCTGTAAACAACACTGACGCAGAGGCTGACCAGATTTAGAGACAACATGCTCTGTAAACAACACTGACGCAGAGGCTGACCAGATTTAGAGACAACATGCTCTGTAAACAACATTGACGCAGAGGCTGACCAGATTTAGAGACAACATGCTCTGTAAACAACACTGACACAGAGGCTGACCAGATTTAGAGACAACATGCTCTGTAAACAACACTGACACAGAGGCTGACCAGATTTAGAGACAACATGCTCTGTAAACAACACTGACGCAGAGGCTGACCAGATTTAGAGACACCATGCTCTGTAAACAACATTGATGCAGAGGCTGACCAGATTTAGAGACACCATGCTCTGTAAACAACATTGATGCAGAGGCTGACCAGATTTAGAGACAACATGCTCTGTAAACAACACTGACGCAGAGGCTGACCAGATTTAGAGACACCATGCTCTGTAAACAACACTGACGCAGAGGCTGACCAGATTTAGAGACTGGACATCATGCTCTACTGTTTCCTCAGATGGACCTATTTTGACCGGTATTTGCTTGTTGCCTTTGAATGAACATCAAAAACATGTACAACTCTTTATAGCACACAGAACAGTAGCATTGTGTTTTAATTAATGAATTTAATGAATGAGGTGACGTGTGGGATTATAACACATGGGATTACTCCTGCTAATGTTGTAATGTTTGTTTATATATTTGTTACCCTTATTTTACCAGGTAAGTTGACTGAGAACAGATTCTCATTTACAAGACAGAACATCCCTGACCCTCTCCACACTGGGAAAGGGGTCAGGGATCAGCTGATTAATCCTCCCTCCCTCCCTCCCTCCCTCCCTCCCTCCCTCCCTCCCTCCCTCCCTCCCTCCCTCCCTCCCTCCCTCCCTCCCTCTCTCCCTCCCTCCCTCCCTCCCTTCTCCTTCCTCCTCCTTCCTCCTCCCTCCATATGTCCCTGCATCCTCCCTCCCTCCCTCCCTCCCTCCCTCCCTCCCTCCCTCCCTCCCTCCCTCCCTCCCTCCCTCCCCTCCCTCCCTCCCTCCCTCCCTCCCTCCCTCCCTCCCTCCCTCCCTCCCTCCCTCCCTCCCTTCTCCTCCCTCCCTCCCTCCATATGTCCCTGCTCCCTCCCTCCCTCCCTCCCTCCCTCCCTCCCTCCCTCCCTCCCTCCCTCCCTCCCTCCCTTCTCCTTCCTCCTCCCTCCATATGTCCCTGCATCCTCCCTCCCTCCCTCCCTCCCTCCCTCCCTCCCTCCCTCCCTCCATCCCTTTCACTTCCCTCCCTCCGTCACAAACACCTCTCTCGCCACACTCCCTCTCTCCTCCTCTCTCCCCCCTCCTGCAGGCTGCAGGCGGTGCTAGCTGTCACAGTCAGGGAGATGCAGGATGCTACTAGCTGAAGATACAGCTAATGAGACTGAAGTGATGCTGCCAGCTGAAGACAGGTGTGATGAGACAGAAGTGATGCTGCCAGCTGAAGACAGGTGTGATGAGACAGAAGTGATGCTGCCAGCTGAAGACAGGTGCTGTGTGTTTCTGTCGAGATGTGATGTGCTGCTGCTGCTGGTGGAGTGACTCACAGGGTGGAGAGGAGGAGGAGCGTGAGGTGAAGCCGTATCGGAATAGAGGAGCGAATGAGCGGGAGGACAGG